>NC_072734.1:21928647-22198762 GCF_026930045.1 Uloborus diversus | reverse complement strand
GATAATTAACCTGAAATTAGAAGTCAAATGCATCATCTCAACCGTATTTGCACCTCTCCCCCCCCCCCCAGTCGATTTTTGTATTAGCCGAAATCGGAAAGTTAATCCTCAGCTCAGCTAAGTTAGGTTGCCGATAACTTCTTTAACGTAACACATATGATAACACCTGAAAGTTAGAAAACAAGTATTTTGTATTTACGTTTAAATGTTTTCATTTAAACAAGAACACACTCAACAAGTGAACGTGGAAGCAATGTTTAAGTCTTAGTATCAGCAATTGCTCAACTGTGTGACAGTCACAGCACACGTTACATCGCATGACGCGTCCCCCCCCCCCCCCATTTGAAGTAGTAAAAATGCAGATTTCAACCACCGAAATCGTTTTTGCCAGAAATTTTTTTGTCGCTCTAATAAACCTGTTTGAAAGACAATAAACTACAAATAATGAGAGCATATTTTTTTAACAATTCCATTCAGATGCATTAACATTATGAAGCTGGCTTTGTCATGTTTTAAAACACTCAATTTTAATGAAAGAAAAATTTGCAGTAATCAAATTTCAATTTTGCCGTAAAATAGTCCGCCACAAATTAATACCTCGCTAATTTGTAACTGAATTTATATTACACTG
Source organism: Uloborus diversus (assembly GCF_026930045.1). NCBI lineage: Eukaryota > Metazoa > Arthropoda > Arachnida > Araneae > Uloboridae > Uloborus > Uloborus diversus. The sequence goes on along the minus strand of NC_072734.1, from coordinate 22,198,131 downwards.
ATTCCTATAACCATAATTTTATTTCCCATGAACCTTTTACTACAGTTATATATAAATCTTTACTGGAGTGTATAATAAACTGCAGCAGAGAAGTGAGATATAATTCGTCACTTAATTATTTTTAATGTAACAAATTAAGCAATGCTATATTCTCAAAGCAAATTGAAATTTCATTCAGAAACTGAATGAAATTAACAAATAAACTGCCTCCATGTATTTACATTGATAGTTAATTTGAAAATAAAATGCGTAACTCCGGTTTTTACCAACAATATCACAATAGTTCCCTTTATCGTAAAAAATACTCAGAATTGGATTATCGCATTCTATAAAAGAATTTGAAGCAAGCTTAATTCAAATGCTCCCTATTTATTTACTTGTTTATAATTGTGAACTATATTTCATACATTGTACAAACATACAGCCGGAGGCACCCGAAGCCTACATTTTTGGGAGGGGAGAAATTCTGATTTTCCGAATAAAACTCCAAGTTTTACCATATGTGAAAAAAAAAAAAATGCGTGCATACATGCCAACATCTTATGAGAAAATACAAGAGCATCATTAAAAAAGTCGGGAAAATAGTGCATTAATTGCAATACTGTCTTCAAATTTTCCGAATCGTCAGTTAAAATTTACCGAATAAGAAAATATTGTCTGAATTTAGTCACCGGAGACTTCCGTGACCTCAGTGTGCCCTGGCTTTCACCGAATGCCCTGGATGAACCGTGACCTCCTATCGGGGAGTCCCTGAATGCAGCTACTGTAACAACCGAACTATCATTAAAGGCAAACAGAATAATTTGTGTCCGATTCATGTGTTAAACACTGTCAGCAAGACTTTCGCATTTATGTTCTCTGACATCAACTTCTCTGACATCAACTTCAAATTATCGAAGTATTTTTTAAATACGTTTGGATCCTCACTAATCCAGCCTAATCGGAAATTCGGGTCATCAGAATTCTGAAAATTGAGTCAATAAACTACTGCACACAGAAAGGATTCCACTCATGCGTTTTGAATTCAAGCCCCCGCGAATGAAATATCAAACTGCATAAGAAAAAACTACCAAAAAATGCATCACAAAAACACAAAATACTGCTTGCAAAATTGCACCAACACGTCTTCAATTTATTCAGTATGTACAGCTAAATGATGACCCGATTGAACAAATCCTGTTTAATAGGGTCCCGTTTGATAAGTATTTACTGTGTCAATAGTTATTTATTTTTTATGAAGAAAATGTATTCAGGTTTATTTTTCAGTTGTTTTCATACTCCTTCGAGCAAGACTCAACAAATTTAGTTTTTTTCCCTGATTTGGGTGAATATAAGGGCTTGATTAGAATGTCCCTCAACTACCATTTCCAAGTTTTATTCAATTTGAAGTATTTATGTCTTATTATGAGCAAAGATTTTCAGCAAAAGTAAAACCTTTTTTTTTTTTTTTCAAATTTTCAGTTTCCTACTCAGTAGATGATATAAATCTAAGATTCCTCGTCCAATTTTACATGCTTTAAGATAAGGCAAACATTTTCACGTACGCACAAACCATTTTTGTCCAATTAGAACTTTTCAATAATTGTAAAAAATAGAACTAGCTCAAGTTTCCATCGTAATTTCAATTACTTTTTCAGAAATTGAACACAATGGTACAGAATCGCAACACAAACTAGTTCCAAAATGCAGGACGATAAATTACGTCCACATTCATAACCAAAAGCAGAAATGCGAGCGATCAAAAAACATCGAACAACTGTCGGGTGAAAAATAATCCGCTTACCTTATGCCATGCAGCTGAAAATTCGGTCTTTCCATCATGGGACGCGTCCAAGTCGAAATACACAGTTATCATTATACTTTAGTTGTTGAAAACATTTTTCAAAGTCACTTTCAGTCAACAGTCACAAATGTTATGTCGTAATCCTCCAGAAATCTTTTTCATCCTCGTACCTTTAAGTCAACTATTAACAGCGTCAAGGTTCATTAGCTCTGTGGTACCATTCTAGTTCAAAAAGTCTCTAGTTTCGTCAGATTCTGCATCCAGGTACAAGGTGCAGCTAAAATCGTCACAGAATCTTGCAAAAACAAAACCGCATAAAAGTTTCATTTTAATCACAAACTTGAAGATTTCACAATTTGAAACGTTTAATCCTTCTCAGAGTAGTTTAAAAATCCTCTTGCGTTGGAAAGCTGTCATTATATTCGATGTTTAGCTGAAGATTTTCGATTTTTAAAATTGCCTACGCCATTTTGTTTCTGACGAACTAATAGCTGAAATTCAGAAAGGCACCCGCGTCTTTTCGATAGTCTCTGACAGCAGGACAGCCAGTTTCTGAAAAAATAATTACGTGAACTTACTAAAAAAAAACAAAAAACAAGCGGGATCAATACGATCACTTAAAATTTAAAATGAAACCAGATCGACGAATATCATTTTTCTATCAGTACTACCTGGGACTGACCAACAAGCTAAATTCGATTCCGAGTCACAACTGACTACAACTGTATTTTTGTCGAGGACTGCATACTAAGTGCCTTGCCTCCATTATTTTTTTATACCGATAGATGGCAGCACCATCACCGGATCCAACAGTTAATGAGAATTTAGAACTAGACCAGGAGCTAATAGCTACCTGATGCTAGCACCCCCAGAGGTATCGTTTCACTTGGAGGACATTAAGACCACGAGCATATTTAACGTCGTCCAGTCCCCTTTAATGACGACGGTGGATCTTCGACCATCGAGGTTCGAACTCAGGACCCTCCGGCCCCGAATCCTACACTCTACCGATCGGGCTACCAGGGCCCTAACAAGCTAAATGCATGTGAAGGGGCCTCAGTGGGCGAGCGGTCTGAGTGACTGCTTGACATTAGCACACTTAAGGCGGTGGGTTCGACTCCCACCCCCGCTCCGGTTGTACTTTCCCTTCTTTGTGATGTAAATTCTTTCATGTGTTGTTTATATGTGTAATAAAAAATATATCATGCGTAAGGGAGGCAAGGCACTCAGATTGTAGCCCTCATCAAAATAAACCTGTGCACCAAAGAAAGGACCAAAAGAAAGAAATGAATGTGAAAGCAAAAATTCAGGCATGCGCAGTACACTTCTATAAGACATCTAAAGCACTCATTGCCACAAGTGAAAAATAAATTAAGTATAAAAATAGATTAAAGCCATTTTTTTATAAGCCATTGCGTAGTAAAATGTGATATTTTGTTACTAAATCCCAAACAACTTTTGCTCTTGGGAAAAAAAAGTACTTTAATGTCTAATTTATATTTTTTAAATCTAAACTTGTTTATTCTATATCTGTTAATCATGAAGCACAGCACCATTTTAGATGATTGAAACAATATGTTTGCATTTAGAGACGTACTTCCCAATGAGTCGGTGCATCCTCGAAATCGTGCCCTTTGCGCCTCCTTACAAAAACTTAACTAAAGACAACAGGGGTGGTTAGGCGACAAATTATATATTAAATAATTAAGAAAATTCTTACTTCAAAGCATATGCATTTAACTTTTAAGGACTTCTGAGCTCATGCACCTGGTCCAGCCAAGAGTTAAACCAGAGATTAAAACCAATTGCAACGAATAAGTTTTATTGAAGCATTAAGAAGCTATTTCTTTGTGACATAAAATAAAAGTAAATTCTGATTTTCAAATCAGACAAAAATGTGACGTATCCTAAAAAGTTTAACAACTCTCTTCAGGAAAATCATTGTTGCTTCTGCTTTTCTAAAAATGGAAAGAAAAATTGTTACAAACACAAAAAAGCAAGAGGTTTTTGCCATTCTTAATGCCAAGTTTCATCTCTTATGTTGCTCTAAACTAAACGTTTAATTTTTCTACTCCCGTACGTTTAATTGTTGCTTCGTGAAATTCGCAGACGACAGTGAGAAAGGTATATTTTACATTTTCTACTTATAGCTTTTCGGGAGTTTGTTACAGAAAATATTTTACTGCTAACGCGAATTTGCTTATTTAAACAAATCTTAATAAGTGAAACATTTCGCTCAAAGTAACATTATGTATGTATGTTTGTAAAGCATTAAGAAATGAAGATATTCCTTTAATGAACTTATTCTTCAAAATATGTATACTAAAACTGTTTATTGCGTGGTTTGTATTTTTAATGAGATGAGATCACCAATAGTGTTGATTTTACGTAAGACCACCAGTTAAATAGTAATTATGATATAAATGTCTTGTCTAACCAATAAATGAATAAGTTTTCCATAACTAAGTCAATTCTGCAACAAAGTGGGGGTTTTGCATAAAAAAATATTTAAAACTCTAGATTGCAAAATTTCATTTTACACATTTTCATTAATTCAATGTTGTTTTAAATTTTCTATAATGTTCGTTAACTCATAAAGGTTCAAGTTTTCCTCATATCCAGCTCAATTATACAGCTTTGGATGTCCTTAAAAATTCAGAATATATTGTCCAATATAGTTAACGATTGAATAATCCATTAATAAGGAACTTAGTATTTTTTTTTCTTTTCTAATGGGGCTGCGTTACAGGCACTAGCTTTTTCAGACCTAGTGCAATCCTCATCCATTCTTTCAAGTGTGGCATTGCACCGCTATCAGCAGATGACATTATCAGGAGAGCTTTGAAGATCAGTTTTTCCACCAGATGGGGACACCTGAACTCTCTTCAATGCGAAACTGCACTAGGAATTATTATTTTTTCAATAGCACTCTAAGCCAAACGAGTACTCGAAGGATCTTTTACATGCCGCATAATCATACGACATGGACGCTGTCGATTTTCTTCTGCATCTTTGAAATCCACCGACTGCCGGAGACAGGTTCGAACCTGAGCATTTGAGTGTAAGCGGTCATCGCCTAACAACTGCAGCACTCTTTCTGCAGAGGAACTGAAGATAAGTAATCTTTAGTTACATTTTTTTTTAAAGTCTAGTGGAAAATGAAGTAGGGGAATGTGGGGCAAAGAGGAATACTTAAGATAACTAACCTTTTTTAAATGAACGAATAGGAAATTTGTTTTGAAAATTACAGAACATAAAGAAAGAACATTGTATGTAAAATAAAACTTGCATTGTAACAGAATTTTTCATTTTTGGCAGTATATTTGCGCCTTCAAAAAAAAAAAAGTGAAAATTTTTCACTTTTTTTTTCATGGGCCAAAGTGAAAAATAAAATATTTTCCTAATCAAGTATTTTCAATTCGGATATAAAAAATATTTTTGATCAAATGAGTCAGTAAATAAAAGGTTGAAATAATAAATGAAAAGATACTGAAACAATAATCGAACAATTAAATAAATCAATTAATTAATGTGGGAAGAACAACAAACGAGAGAGTAAAAGAGTGAATAATAAATAAGAGAATAACAAAATCAAGGAATATAAATAAACTAATTAATAAATGAATCGTAAGTGATTTAGTTGATGATTGAGTGAGCAAAATAAACTATTTCACTTTGCCCCGCATGTACTTGACTAATTGTACAAAATATTTAAAATACAAATAAGTTTAATATTAAGAAAATAAATACTGTACCGAATATTAGAATGTCTCAATTAATATTTAAAATGTGAAAAACAAGAATTGAATCATTTTATAATAACAAAAATAGTTTTCGAGTTACAACAAAATGTTACAGTATGAGAATTAGTTTTTGAAAATTGCCAGTATTATCATATGCTTTCATATTCGGTGGTATTTTTTCCTAACTCGAATAGAGTATACATGTGCTAGTACATAGTTAAAATATTACCAGATTGTGGCGCTAAAAGTAGAGTAAATATTTCACTATTTCACTTTGCCCCACACATTCTCGTTTCAATTGATGTTGATATAATACTGCCGTGTGCGGGTAAACGGCAGTATCTGCAGAAATGAGTTTTCCAGATATTTGAGGAAATGTGTGATGGATTCAATACTAACAATAGGGAAATGTTGGAATTAGGCGTTTTTTTCGACCCTTTTTTTCAGCGGAAACCAAATAAGCGAGCTTGTTCAATAAAGATAACGTACAATAGATGACAAAAATGCAAAAAAATGAAAAATGAAAAATTTGCTGTTACTGCCCTTTACCTGCACACGGCAGAATAGTAGTTAAATATGTATGCAGTGTAGCTACACATAGTCGAGTCATTTCCACATAATTTTGAAAATCTAGAAACATATTACATTAATTATTCTGAAAAACAATGTATCATAAAATTTACATAATATATGAGGCTTGTGATACCAATATCCTCTGTATTCGAAACCACTTCATACTCTCTGTATTTTTTCGAATAGTTTATCGTCAAGTATTTATTCTCGACAAATGCCATAATTATAAACCAACTATTTTCAATTTACAGTCGTTTGATTATTAAAATTTTGAATTACTAACAGGAAAAAAAAATCGTTATTTTTAGACAAAATATAAACATTTGCTGCATATAAAATTTACACCGGAATAACTCTCGAGAAACCTTAAATACACCGTTTAAATAGTGTAAAACGTTTAAAAATATGTTTTCAGAACACTGTTGAAACTATTGTCGTAAAATAGAAACTCGATGCTCACTCTTCTAGATGACTAGTTAGTTATTCAACTGTAAAATAATTCAAACAAAACGAGATATACAATAGCTGCTATACGGATTTAACCAAATTACAAGACGAACAATTTTAAACTCTGTATTTTTAAGCACATTTTGCAAATTCATCTATTCACAAGCGTGAGTAATGGAAGCACAGGTATGGAAAATGGAAAGGTTGAGTGAGTCTTAGATTTGTTCATGTAAAGTAGTTAAATAAATACTCCTGATGAGATTGATTGAATGAAGGTTTGTTTTTTCAGCAAAATAAAATTTACTCAAGTACTGGAAGCGATGCATATTTTGCTGACAAATTGCAAGAAAATTTTGTGTTTAATACTTAACTTGGAATAATAAATACAGGTGTTTATAAATTATTGCAGTGATAAAGAAAATTTATTTAAAAAAATAAAAACTATTTAAGATTCATACGCAATACATATTTTTTTAATCCTAATTTCGTCAAGTTTTTTTCCTCATTGAAACAATATTGACTAAGACATATAGGTGGCGCTAACATATAAAACTACAAAACTGCGCGTTTAAAAGAAAAATTTCACATGAGTCCCCCAGAACCTATGGTTTTAAAGGAAGTTGGTAACCGAAAACCGAAAAGATAAATAATTTTCAGATTTTATGTTTTTAAAATATTTAAATTAAGAGCTTTCAAGCGACACCAATTCATGATTCTATGTCGATTAAAAGTTTAAATATTAAAGGGCAGAAAATTTTTAAGTAAAAGTAATAAGAAGTTAATGGGGTTGTTTCCTTCAATCAAAAGTAGTACTTTTTGTCACTGAAATTGATAGAATAAGAAGAAAAAAAAAAACAACATGGACCCAGAAAATACTTTCATTTTCCTAACAGTTATTTTTTAATTCATTTTTTAAAATGCCCGATTTTTGAAACAAGGCGTGGTCTTGATGACGTCACAAATGACGCACTTTGCCGCATCTTCCTACCGCGATTCCACTTTATGATAATCAAGAAGCGAATTAAAATTGCGCTCTACACTTGCTATAAACCATAACGTTGCCAATACACGTGAGTAAAGATGCGAATTAAATATTTTGCTCTGTGAATGTCAACACTAAATGGTATTTCATTATTTGTATGTCATCGGACAGAAGCATAAAAATTGAAAGCGCGCCGATTTAAATATTTTTTTAAATATTTAACTTAAACAAATTATGTAAAAAATGGTCAGATCCTATGTTTTTAAACAAGCTCTTTCAGAAAAAAATACTTCTAAAATTTTGTAAACGACCCCATTCTCTCAAAAAGTCAGTTTTAAAAACTCGTGTTCATTTTTCTAGAAAACTGCTTCACATGGAGACAGTACACTATTCAGCGAATTACGCTGCAGTGCCATTAGTTGATCTTCGTCCAACGTACAGAACCATTCCAGTATCATGATTATTAGACAAATTAGCCCCTGCTTTTCCATTCATAATGAATTCACTCGCGCTGCGCAAATGACTTGTAAACGTCGAAGCACGGCTCAGGACGGGACACTATGTCGAGTGATTGATTTATCACGTGATGTAGAGAAATGTTTTAACAGGTATGGTGCTTTCGGCTTCGGCTCTAAGGTATGGAATGAAAGCATTGACTAGTTGGGGGTTTGGGATTATTATTTCTACTTCTCTGTATATCTTCAAGATATGCTATTTTTAAATATTATTACTTCCTTTTACAAAAAAGGAAGTATTGTATTCGCGAAAAAATTTTCACTCAAAATTCGGCCTTAATTTCCATTTTGCTCACCCCGAATTAATGTCGAGTTTTTTTTTTTTTTTTTTTTTTTTTTTTGTTTTTTTTTTTTTTTCGACCTGGCCACACGCGTATAAGACACCCGAAATATCCATTTGGACATTCCCCGAGTTAATTACAACGACTTTTCTCGTGACGTCCGTATGTACGTGTGTATGTATGTGCGTATGTTCGTTTGTGCGTATTTTCGTATGTGCGTATGTATGTCGCATAACTCAAGAACTGTATGTCCTAGAAAGTTGAAATTTGATACGTAGACTCCTAATGAGGTCCAGTTGGGCACCTCCCCCTGTGGTTGCATTCGGGTGTTGCTAAAGGGGTCTTTTGCCCCTTTTTGGGGGAAATCAATGTGGATTTCGATGTTAACTCAAGTGGTGTAATAATTTGGCGGACACATTGATATATTTCGCCAGTATTTTGATCGCCAAGTTTGTCGCCAACTTGGCGACAAACCCACCACAAACTTGGTGGTGGGTTTTTTTTTTTATCTGGTTTCAATTTGGTCGGTGTTGGTGATATTTAGAGAGTAACTATTGAATCACATTAAAAATGCCAATAATGGGGAAATGACATTAAATTGGAGTAAAGGTAAAAGTCATGAGATGCACCCATCAGCTCGTTCTTTATTTCCCATGGAAAGAAGTTTTAGTCGGTATATTTTCGGGGTGAAGGATTCGGAGCCGGAGGCTCTAAATTTCCAGGAATCGGAGTCGAAGCCGGAATCGGTCATTTTCCCTCCACCGACTCCACAGCCTTCAGATAACTTGGTGTCGGCAATTCTGCCGTGCTAATCACAAAAGCCTTATCTGCACTTTTTTTTCAAAATTGAGTGGTGTCACCAGGTGGTTCTTTGTCACATATTTCACCTAAGTACAACGTTATATGGTCATTTGTTAGTGAGAAATATTTTTTTAAAAAAACTTTAAAGTTGCATCTGGATCAAATAAATAGAGGCACACAACGTTAAGCGGAAAAATTTCTTCTTTTGAACTCAACTACAGATACGACTTTTGTGATTAGCACGGCAGAATTGGACTTGGTGCATCCGGGGGATTTAAAAGTAAAATTGTTTATTTGCTTGAAATTAAACAAATTCAAAAACATAATGAAACCGACATCGGTTAAGAGAGTTTCGGATAAACGAGGTTTTACCGTGCATTAAAAAACGAAAAATAGAGCAAAGTTGAACACACATGATTCATAGTAACCCCCCTTTATGCTGATCATATGAATGGTAAAAATAATATTTTTATGGCACAAGAGTTTCAAATGGTTGCATATAGTGCACTCAATTGCAAATGTTAGGCTTTATTACGTTATTTTTATTACTTAAAAATGAGAAAATATTTGAAAAAATATTACAATGTCGATGGGGTTGTTTCCAAAATTTTAAAAGTATTTTTTTCTAAAAGAGCATGCTTAAAACATGGGATCTGACCACTTTGAAATAATTTGACAAAGTTTAATATTTTTAAAAAAAATTCTCAAATCGGTGCGCTTTTATTGTTTACGTTTCTCTCGTGTGACATCACAAATGATGAAATGCCATCCAGTGTTGCCATTCACGGGGGAAAATATTTAATATAGCAAAGTATTTAATTCGCATCTTTACTCACGTGTATTGGCAACGGTATGGTTGATAGCAAGCGTAGAGCGCAATTTTAATTCGCTTCTTGATTATCATAACGTGGAAACGCGAAAGAAAGACGCTCCAAATTGCATCATTTGTAACGTCATAAAGACCACGCCTTGCTTTCAAAAACGGACATTTTAAAAAAATTAATTTAAAAATAACTCTTGGGAAAATAAAAGTATTTTCTGGGTCCATGTTATTTTTTTTCCTCATTCTATTAATTTCAGGGACTAAAAGTAGTACTTTTGACTGAAGGAAACAACCCCATTTGTGAGTTTTCATTAAATTAAATAGAAGTTACGCTTTTTTGCTGTTTCGTTCAAAAATCGTAATTTTTCTGAAATATGAATGTTGCTATTTCTCATAAAGGAAAAGAAACACTGCCTCAGAACTTTGTTTTACGATTTCTCTTATTGTTCACAAAAATCTCTATTATTTGGATCACGAGTGTCTCTTACATAATTCATAAAATCAGAATAAATTTTTTTGTATATGCTCACAAGATGATTGAGCTGCTTTTATGTTTTGCTTTTATTTCAAAGAAGTTTTATTGGAGAACTTCCTTCAGAAGTAGATTTGAAAGAAATAAAAAGACAGTAAAATATTTTTTTGCATATGAAAATAGAGAAAAAATGCATAGTGATCTCATGCTATTTTCTCAATGACACAAAGAGATATTTTTAATGCAATGATTTATTTTCCAAAAGGCTTTTCAGTTTCAGGATGTAAAAATTAGTGCTCAAATATGATACAGACATCTCGTAATACACAAGTAGTAGAGGAGTTAAGCTATTCCCAATCCGATCAGTAAACTATAGATAAATCGCTTTTCTCTGTAAAAAAAAGAAAAAAAGAAAGAAAGAAAGAAAAAAAAACTTATGTATGTGTCAAGATGAAATTCTTAGTATGCCAAGTTTGGTCTAATTAGTCAATTTTCTTTGGTATTAAAGTTAAGTTAAAATGCTAGCAATATATTCATGACTCATAATTTTAAAATAAATACGTTTATTTACATATGTACAAAATAGATAATGATAATCTTGATGCTATCTTAGCACTTTTGGCAGTAACTCTTGCCGTGAATAAATTATTCTGATAAATATGTTAATCATTATATTTATTAGAATAATTCATTCACGGCAAGAGTTACTGCCAAAAGTGCTAAGATAGCATCAAGATTACAACATCGATTGAGTCAAGTCAAATCAGTTCAAGAAAAACTAAAACGGCATTCAGCCTATTTAAAGGACGCATGCAACGTCATTGGATCGCGTGATGAATTTGCATGAAAATACTTCAACTTCAAGCTTAACTGAAACGATAAAAATACATGCAAATTATAAATGTTAATAAAAATATTTAGCACTCTGAAAAGAAAAATGAGGCAGTGAGAAGCAAAGGGTTCTAAGTGGCCGATTTAAGAGTTTCGAGTTTAAAAATCAGATCATAGGTAGGCTTTCATTAAAATTTTTTTCTAAATTATGCTGTACCGCAGCACCTACTAGGGTTTCTAGTACTATCTCTTGCCTCAAGATAGAAGAGATGTCCATCTACCATTTGTACTGCTAATTTTCAAATTTTTAATTTTGCCACTTGCATCCCTTTGCTTCTCACTACCTCAAATGTTTAATATTAAAGGAATAGCAGTGCACTTCTAAAACATTTTCTTTCATTTGAATAAATAAAATTGATAAGGTTTTGCGTGCATATTTAGCAATCAATAATTTATGTTTTAACACTAATGATATCACCCATGTTTTTCTCAAAAGTTGAAAGATTTTTAATGCAATATTTAAAATTTCTTGTATTGTTTTTAATTTTTAGATATATTTCAAAGATATATTTTAATAAATAATCATGATAATGATATTTACGTAGGTCAGTCAGAAAGTTAGTTGTACTTCTTCGTTAATCTGTTCCATCTAAGACAAATTTTATAAAATTCTGTGGCAATACTTCAGACATGTACCTTTATCGTGTGACGTAGCGGCTTTCCCAAGACAAGTTCAGTTTTTCTGATTATCAGTCGCAAACATGTCTCGACAGCTGCAAGTAGCGTCCAAATTGGAAATGCGTGCATTGATTCAATTTTGTGGGCAAAAAGGTGCAACTGCACTGAAATTTATGGGCAGTAGCATGACGCGTATGGTGAAAATGCAATGTCACGTTAAGTTATCGTGAAATGGTGCAACATGTTTGAGAATGGACGTACAGATATTGACGACGCTGAGCGCGAGAGATGACCAAGTTTAGGTGGGAAGTGTGGGCTCACCTTCCCAAGTCAACCTAACCTTTCACCTCCTGATTTCGATGTTTTTGTTCCCATAAAACAGTAGCTTTCAAAGCAATGATGCCATTCGATTTGTGCCACGCCTCGACAAATGCTTAAATAACGGAGATGCTTACGTTAAAAAGTAGATTTTGAATGGAACTTTAAGATAACAAAAAAGTTATTGTAAAATTTCAATCCTCTTTTTTTTTTTTTTTTTTCTTGAGCAGTGCAACTAACTTTGACTCTGACTGACCCTCGAACAAATCTGTGCAGTCATTTGCTTATACATTAATTGGAAAACATTCTGTGGTTAGTTTTGCTAAAAAAAACTAAAATTCTCTCATACCCTCCCCCCCCCCCCTCCTCCGTTGTTCATAAAGATATGAAATACTCAAAAAAGTGAAGTAGTTTCTCAAATGCTTATCCAGCAGTTTTGTTAAATATATTCTATTGATTGCAAAAAGTATGACTTAAAAGCTGTATATTTAATAGCAAAAAATCCTTAAGGATTTAAAAACTATGTTAGCAGAAGGGGAAAAAAAGGTTATTGAAAAAAAAAGCACTTTAAAGTTTCCCTTTTTTTTTTTGCTTTAAGTAACTTAGAGCGCGTGACTTAAAACCCTCCCATAACTTTTTAAATGATCGAGAAAGAACGATGAAACTTTTTTTAAGTGTTTGAAATAGGTTGAAGTACTAAAAGAAGCAAAAAATTGAAAAAATTGATATTTTTAATGTATTTTAGGGACTAGATTTTCGTAAATATGTAGATTTAAAACTATTTTGTAGGAGCAAAAGATGTATTAGTATGATTGAGAAATTAATGAGCTTTCTACGGTTATAACTACAAATATATATATATATATATATATATATATATATATATATATATATATATATATATATATATATATATATATATATATATATATATATATATATATATATATATATATATATATATATATATATATATATATTGATCTTAAAGATATTTTGTTGTTTTATGGCTTGCCTAATACACAAATGCTAAGCCGTCATGTCTCATAATGATTTTTGTTTTTATTTTCGTTTTTCTCCGAAGAAAAGTTATACAAAAGATATTACTTACAGCAAGAAAGTGCTATGTTAAAAAAAAAAAAATGGAACTTGAAAATTTGTTTATCTGTGCTACTTTTCATGTCGAACTAAGTACTGCTACAGTACAGTCCCAAGAAATAAAAAGGAACGCTTCTAATTAATTAGCCACCATGTGTGCTAAAAAAGAGGTAAGGCGTCAAGCGACATCAAATAAAATCTTTAATGATATTAAAATTTTAGTCATTTGGCATTAAAATGAGCACTAACAAATTTATGGTTAAACTAATCAGTTTTACAACGTAACGTAAGTTGTCTCAACTATAGGATGCTTAATAGGTGGCAACCCTACGCAGATAGAGGTACTTATGACATACTGAATGCAATCTGTTGATGGGCCAGAGTCGAACCTTAAGCATGAAAGCTCTAAAGTTTTAATTTATGTTTTCCGTTTTTAGCGGAGAAATTCAGAGTCCTTTATATTTGAACATAAAGATAAGCGCAGACGATTTTATTTATTTATTTATTTATTTATTTTTGAAAATGAGCATTATTTCTTACGTTGACATCTTATTGTTGTTTATTTATTTTTGAAAGTTCTTTTTTTTTTTTTTTTTTTTTTTTGAGCAATCACGATTGCTTATTGTCCTCACTTGACTGTTTTTGATGTCTGGTTAATTTTTCGGCTTGGACTAGGGCCCTCTGCCGCACCACCACCCACCGTCCTCTGCAGGCGCGGCTCCTCTGGTCCTGAGTTATCCGCTTCTCCTGGTCAGAGGCGTCCATGTCCTACACACATCCACGCTCACACATACGCACACACGACTTCAAACACATACACTCACACACGCCTACGTGCATACACACATGTCTATGAACACACACACACGTCTACACACACAACTATGCAGACGTAACCGCCCAGGAGGAGGGGCAGGCTTGGAGGGACAGGAGCCATTTCTAGAAACAATAACTCCAATGAGTAGGGTCCTGTAGCAGTTCGTGATTGCGAAAAACATAATTTTAATTCAAAATTTCAGAATTCAAATTAATTTTATTTCTATTTATTTATTTATTTATTTATTTTTTCAATTATTTTTTTCGCAGCAGGAGAAAAACAAACGATTTTTTTTTCTTTTTTGAAATAATGTATTTATTTTAAAATGTATTTATTTTAATGCATTTATTTTTGTCTAAAAAGTGCTACTACTTAATTAGTTCGTTGTTTTATTTATTTCTTTATTTATTTTTATATTTTTTACGCATCTAAGTCTTCAGATGAGCGAGTTATATTTTCTTTTTAGAAATCAGGTTAAAACATTAAAAAGTTACGTTTGATATAATTATTTGCGATTTTAGCTAATTTTAAACAATATTATCAGATACCAGAAAATCGATATTAGTGTACGAGAAAGTAGGCTCGTTTAGTTTTAGACGGAACTTCTTGTTAGATATTAAATTCAATGCCTTTTTAACAATTTCCGTGGCATAAAAGTTTGATTAATATTTCATCAATTAGAGATTAGAGAGATATATAGAGCGTCGCGAACTTTGATGTTTAAAATATTTTCTTTTTTCCAAAACGCATTATCAAAACAGAGGAGCTGCTAAACTCAAAATAATTTCCAGAATTGAAGTAAAAACGTATACTGTATTAAATTTAATGTTTACGCATTATTATTTTTTTTTTACAAAACCTCTCTAAGTGTTCTCTATAGTTGAGGCAAAGCTAACGTTGTAATGCTGTGATTAGGATCTGCTTGGCCGTCACAATGCTGCCAAGTTAGGTTTGCCACACTATATATTTTCCCTGATCGTCACTGCATAATGGCGCTCGAAAGATACCAGCACGAATGCGCCGATTAGGCTTGGCGCGGGCCTGACGCCGACAAATACTAAGTTACAGCTTCAACTGTTTTTTATAGCAGTTACACGGGCGCCCCAATGAGAGGTCACTGCGACCTCCCAAAAGAAATTTTTTCAAAAAATTTTGTATAAAGATTTGCCAAATTTCAAGACCTAACTGAAATATTGGAACTTTTTAAATGCGGAATTCTTTCTTTCCATTAATGCACTTATGAGTTTTATACTCGTATTTTATCAGCCGTCGAAATTTAGACTTCCATTTGGCAAATAGAGAATTTCCGCCCTCCCAGAAATTTACATACGAACACCCCTAAACACTCACTAATATTCTTTTTTAGCATGCAGTTGCATATTTAGTACAAGTTTAGTACTTGCCAAAATTACAGTTTTGCTCCGTGAGGAATATAACAAAGACGATCACGTAAGCAAAATTAAATTTACTTTCAAATAAGGGTGTTTTTTTAGAGGTATAGAACTTGAAGTTGGCAACACTGTTTGATATGTGTGCCATTTTGATAGCTGTCACTTGTTTTATGTTCAGTTCGGTTTGCCATTTCATCATGAATAGACAACAAGGCGGTGCAACATGCCACACAGCGCGTGTCACAATTGGTTCATTGAAAGAAACGTTCGGTGAACGCGTAATTTCGCGTAATGGACCCGTGAATTGGCCTGAAAGATCATGGAATTTAACACCGCGGGACTACTTTTTATGGGGGCTATGTGGAGTCTCTGGTATGCACCGATAAGCCACAGACGATTGACGTCTTGGAAGAGAACATTCGCCACCTTATTACTGACATACGGCCTCTATTGCTGCAAAAAGTGAGAAAATTGGACTTTCTCAAAGTCAGCCGAGATGGCCATATGCCAGAAATCATATTTAAATAAAAATGGCAAAGAATCATCTTTCGAATAAAGCAACATTCGTGGCAATTAACTACATTTAACTGTGTTTTATTTGAATCTAAAGTTCTCTACTTCTAAAAAAAAAACACCCTTTACATTTATTCTTTTCCTGTGGTAAGGCCAAAAAATAAAACTTACATGAAACTCCATTTTATTTTTACTTTCCAAAATAAAGATATTTCCTTCTGCATTAACCTCTTGGAGTGGCAAGACAAATAACATTCTTTAACAGAAAAAAGCAAGAGGTAGGAATGGATTTTCAGTGATGAAACACAGATGCACATTTAACCACCGGAATTAATCCGATTATCGGATAAAGCTGAATCACGGAGTGGAAAAACCTAAGACCTGAAGTTTCGGAAATATAGGACGCATAATAAACTAATAATAGTGCGGATAAATGCAACATCTTTCAATTTTGTGCTTTCGGTAGAGAAGATGAGAAACGCTATCAGAACAGGCAAGAAACGATGCTTTGCTTACGGCTAAAACATGAAATATTTAAGAAATTTTGCTTTTCTTAGAACAAATATATCTAAATGTTATTTACTAGGAAGATATTAAAATGTAGCTCTAGCTAGTTGAGCTATTACCTCTGGTTGGTTGGGCTAGGGGGAGGGGGGGTTACACAAATGCACAGCTCTGTACCTCAGAGCCAGACTGACATAATTCCAAAAATTGCGATATTCTGTTTATTAGTGCATTGTATGTGCAGGGTGTCCAGCAAAGTACTGCCTGGTTTATAAATTAAATATCTCGAAAACAAATGACGATATTGGAATAAAACAAACGGTATGCTTATTGTGAAAACCATAAAAATCATATACAGGAAAATTGGAAACTAGTTTACGAAAGTGCCAATAAGGGGCGCTGTACGCTGTTACTGAAATAGAAGTTTCCATAAAAAGTGCTGCAAAGAGATTGGACGATAGTCTCTAGCGTATATGTAAGCATATCTGAGGGGCTAAACTACTGCTGAAACAACTAACCTCTTCGCAGCACTATTTATATAGACTTCGATTGCAATTACAGCGGCAGCGCCACCCGTTGGCATTTTTTTAAACTAATTTCAAAGTTCCTGCTTATGATTTTTATGGGTTTCACAATAAACACACCGTATATTTCATTTCAATATCGTCCTTTGTTTCCGAGTTAATTTTTAAACCAGGGAGTCCTTTGCTGGATACCTTGTAGAAACCTATAATGCATTGAACCATGTGAAATTAATTCTTTTTAAAAAATCCGTTTCAGTTTTTTACCAAGGTTAAAAGAGCGCGCGTCCCATCCTTTGCCATCGCCAGAGAAAAGTTTTCCCCCCTCTCCTGTAAAATTATCATAATGTGACTTACGTCCTTCTGGCTCTGAGGTACAGAGTTTACGTCGGATCTTTGCAAATTTGGCGAAGAGGTCTCTTCATGCTCAGAAATTTGCATACGGTTTTTTTTTTTCTTTCTTTTAAGCAATCACGATTGCTAATTGTTTTCATTTGACCGTCCGTGATGTTGCGGTTCCTTTTTCAACCCCACCGTCCTCTGCAGGCGCGACTCCTTCGGTCCTGAGCAATGTCCCCCGGTAGCCGATTCTCCTGATCGGTGGCGTCGATGTCCTAAACACACGCGCGTTCATACACATTTACACACATACACACCTGCGCCTTTACACACGTACCCACTCACCAACGTGTATACAAACAGGTCTATGCACACACACAAGTGTGTGCACTGTGTACACAAGCCTACACATACGCAACTATACACACGTAACCGCCCAAGAGAAGGGGCAGGCTTGGGGGGACAGGAACGGTTTTGCGAAATAAGTGAGTGGGGTAGTGACCAATGACTTGGGTCTTGTCGCAACTCGTGATTGCAAAAAACATAATTTGAATTCAAAATTTCAGAATTCAAATTAATTTTTAAAATGTGAAAGTTTTTAAGTTTTTTTTCTTTTTTGAATTTTAATAGAATCCAAAGATGTTTGAAGCTAAGTTTTAAGTCATAATAGTGCTATTTTCTACACGTAGACGAAAATTTTGCCCTTTTTTTTTTTGTATTTAAGCCTGATTGCTGAACATGCGTCACTTGACATAACTTTTATTGTCGAGTTGCACGGGGCAACGCCAGGGAGCGCAGCTAGTATAAAATAAAATACACGCACACACAAGTACATAGTATGTCTTTTAAATCGCTGAATTTCTCACAAAGTGATGATGAAAGTATTTGCAAATAATCAACAAAAGAATTAAAATTATTATCAATTTTTGTTTTCTCACATTGGAAAATACTAAATCTTTACAAAACTTCTAGAAAATAAAAAGAAAAAACAGTGAACTTACTTTTGAAAAATATAGTTAGCCTAAAGAAGTAAATTGCCTCTTTGTTACGATGTGAAGCCCGGAAATAACAGAGTTGGATCCCCAACGAAATAAAAATTAAATTTTTACATTAGTTAAAATATTTATTTGAACTCCAACTGTCATTGTAACTGAAGAAAATACTCCATACATCAAAGCCATATATGCATTACAATACAAAAAATGTATTGAATTGTATCTTCCGAAACCATGAATCAAAACTCTCGAAATAATAAAGAAAAATGAGACTGATTATCCACTTTTAAAGAAAGCTGGATAATACAGCAGTTTTGAAAGCCTGAGTGGCAATGATTTTATTGATTTCCTGTTCAAGCTGTCCGAGAGTGAGCTTTCTTATTGAATTTTCTCGAAAGAAAAGTTTAATCTTGGAAACTTTTTACATAACAATGGATTCATGCAGCAGGGAAACACTGCTTCAATCTTTTGAAAGAATTGTTTCACTAGAATGGAGAATCATTCACTCAGAATGTGAAGGGAAGGAGTTCTACTCAACTTGCATCTGGTGAATAGTGACTAGAATCAGGCTTGGTTTCTTTATTTGGGTTTAAGAAAACAGTTTGCGATTTCATGAACTTTTTGAAAATGCAAAGTTTGGTCAAAAATTCTTAAATGTATGCACACAACTTTTAGTGCACTTTCTTCAGTGCAGTTACTTTTTTTACACTACCTTACACAGGGGCGGACAGAAGGTGAGGGTCATTTGGGTCATGAGCCCTCCTCCCTAAACTGTACACAATATAATCCATCCGCATTGAGTTCAAACATTTTATTAAAAACGAGCTGATGTGTATATCACATGACTTCCTTTTACTCCAATTTAATGTCATTTTCTCATTATTGGCAGTTTTAACTTGATTCAATAGTTTACTCTCTAAATATTACCAACAATGGCCAAATTAAAACCAGATTTATAAAAACATTTAAAAAAAAAAGAAAAATCGCCAAATTCGTCGCCAAGTTGGCTCTAAAACTTGACGACCAAAAGACTGGCGATATATCGCCAAGTGTCCGCCAAATCATAACACCACGTGAGTTTACATCGAAATTAACAATGATTTCCTCCCCAAAAGGGGCGAAAGACCCCCATTGGAGCATCCGAATGCAACCAAAAAAGAAGGTGCACAGGTGCACCACTAGACCCCACTAGAAGTCTACGTACCAAATTTCAACTTTCTAGGACATTCCGCTCTTGAGCTATGCGACATACATACACACATACACACATTCGCACATACGCACATACATACGTAAATACAGACGTCACGAGAAAAATCGTTGTAATTAACTCAGGGATCATCAAAATGGATATTTCGGGTGTCTGTACGTTCCTAGGCACATATCCACGTGTGGTCGGGTTGAAAAAAAATTCAACATTCATTTGGGGGTGAGCAAAATGGAAATTAAGGTCGATTTTTGGATGAAATTTTTTTCGCGAATGCAATACTTCCCCTTTTTTTTTTTTTTTTGTAAAAGGAGGTAAAAATGTAAACGATGACAGTAATATTTTCAATTTATTAATTATTTTTAAAAGTTACTACTTACTTTCATTGCTGATGAAATTAATTTGTAACGTTTATGTACTAGTATGTGTATTATTAATGGTAGCTCTTGTGATTTTCATTAACACCCAAGCAGTTTCAGAAAATTTTCAACCTAAAACAGTAGGTTCTTTCATAGCGGAAAAGGGGGGGGGCATTTTTTAGCATCAGCCCCCCCTCCCTTAAAATGGTAGTCTGTATCCGACCTTGATCCTGTTCCTTTGCACACATGTGTTATTTTCGTTATACATTTGCAATTTATTTCCGAAATTTAAAGCTGTACAGTAATTTTTTATGCATTAGAATATAAGTAAGCGCTATGTATTACAGTCTAAAGTATCAGCTTTCTAAAAATACTTTGCCCTTAAAAAATAATAATTTTTACGTGTTCCGTTATACAGGATGCCTAAGTGTTTCAGAACTCCTAAGAAAAATGAAAAATTTGAAGACTCTGTGCTTTATGCCACGACAATACACGCTTATTTATGTATTTTTTATTTTAAAATGTAGTACAAAACCTGAAATGTGTCCACATTTAAGAAACCATATCCTACTAACCAGGGAACTACGCAAATAGTTTAATAAAGTAAGTAGCAATTGAAGGAGTTTAAAAAACATGTTTTTGACGCATGAATTATTTGTCCTCATGTCCCTTTTATCAATATATATGGTCTTAAAATCGAGTGACATTTTAAGAAAATTCGCCAAATTTAGCGAGAAATAGAAGGTTCTGGCAATCAGAATTTCGATATTTTTGAATGTTAACGAAGCTACAACGACTGTTTAAGCATCCATTCTTCGCTAAATTTTGCGACTTTTTTTTAACGTCGGTCGAATTAAAGTTCAAATATTTCATTAACGGGGGGATAAAGGCAAGTGATTTATGAGTCAGAAAGTATGCTTTACTATGTTCTTCTTTTTACTACTTCCTTTACTTTACTTCCTTTTGCTACTTTAAAAAAAAAAAACTATTATCACACTGACGTACGGATTCCTTTATCACGACAGTAAGTGGAGGTGTCACGCCCCGCCAGGTAAAACACCCCAGAAACTTTTTTTCCTAATTTCAGCAACAAAGTGCGCCTGTGTAGACCTTTTCAAGAGTATTTGTGTGAATAAGTTTTAAGCATACACTTAACAACTAATCGTGGTTAGGTTTTTTTTTTTTTTTTTTTAAAGCTTCGGCTTAGGTATGCCCGACGCATTTAAACAACCCTTACTCTGTCAGGGGACCATGTTAAAGTTTTGAGGCCCCTGATTGGCCAAAGCGAATGACTAGCGCGCACATACGGCGGCCATGTTTTTTCGTTCGTTCAACGCATATGAACAAATTTCGTTTCAATTCAATTCACGCTTGAATGTATCTATTTTCCTCTTCCATTTTGAACAATGACACTACCTGTTTAGTCTTATAACTCTGTAATTTCTTTCTGTATTCATTGAGTACTACTCATTAAAAAAAGTTTCTATCATTCGTACTTTGCTGATTTTTGAATTGAAAAAAAAGCGGAAGAATTTTATGTGCTGCCATCTATAATATACATTGTAGTATTTTATACTTGCATAAACTCATTTTTGATGTATATTTAAAACACTTGGAAAATTTTATGTAGACTGTTTTAAATTTTAATTTGTTTCTTCTATAAAAGATTTTCTTCCACAAAATAATTTTGAACTAGTGTTTGTATTGTTTGGTAATAATGCTTAGTGGTTTTAATAAGATTAGAAAACACAATATATAAAATGCATGTGTTTTTTAAGCTAAAACTTTAAAAAGAGTAGTTCTAAATTTAGTTTCATGATTTTACATTTTGATTTAAAATATTTTTTTTTTTTTTAAATCAATAAGGAAGTTCACATCAAAAATAAGTACAGTAGACCCTCGTTTCACGCGTGTTTATTTTACACGGTATCGATTATACAGTGAAACCTGCGTAAGTTGACCACTCGCGGTGCAGTACTTTGGCGGTCAACTTAGACAGGTGGTCAACTTATAAAGGACGGTAATGATTTTTTTTTTTTTTTTTTTTTTTGTCACTTCTTGCACCATGTATTCATTTTTTGAGTAATTCACCCTTACTCTTTCTGTTCAACTCACTTTCATTGTTTAACGTCATTGAAAGTGAAACAATAATTAAAAATACTATTCCAATAATTTTGTTATTTTTTCCTTGTTTTTAACTATATTAGACACTGTAGTTTTAGAAATTCTATATGTGCCAGCTAATTTTCTCTGGCTTTCTTCATTTTCAATTAATTTTAATGTTTCATACTTTTTATTAATTTCAAATTTCTTTTTGAAGCCTTTTTATGTAAAACTTATAGCACAAAGAGCAACAAGCTCGACTCTGCGTATCCGCAGTGCGAGGGGTCCGCGTCCTTAAAGGGGTTAACGGCCCTAGAAATTGAAAAAAAATAGAAAAAAACTAGTACTAAGACTTATTCACTTTACAAATAGAAACTGCTAGCCACTAGGGAGGGGCCCTACATATTTTGTAGCAGAGGGGCCCAAAATGTATAGATCCGGGCCTGCTCTTTGTAGCCCAATTCCTGTGTTGCCACATGCAACTAAAAGAAAAGACTTTAAACTTCTCTACTGACACCTATTTTCATTGAACAGAGTACAAAAAGCAATCTCAAATAGAACAGCAAATGAAAAACAAGTTTGGAGAATAAAGAGCAGCATAAGCTTTATGCTGCTGTTTAAATGCTGCTGTTTAAAATGCTGCTGTTTAAAATGCTAGTCTGTCATCAAAGCATTAAAAACATTCTTAGAAAGCTATCAAAAAGAAAATAATAATAATAAATAAATAAAACATTCTTAGAAAGCTATCAAATAATAATAATAATAATAATTAATAAATAAATAAATAAATAAACAGATAATAAAATAAAATAATTTGTTGAAGAAAGTTTAAGAAAATAAACCAAGTGGTCAACTTACAAAGAGTTTTTTACAATACTCCAAACCAAATTTAGCGTACATTAGTAGTCAAGATAGACAGGTGGTCAAGATAGAGAGGTGGTCAAGTTACAGAGGTTTTCCTTCATTATATGAGATAGGACTAATTCCGTTCCTGACAAAAGCGGTCAACATAGACAGGTGGTCAACTTACAAGGGTGGTCAACTTTACAGGTTTTACTGTACGCGGTTTAAGATTTGACACCTTTACTTTATTTTACAAGCAAACAGATAACATTTTTCCCTCTTTCAAAATACAAACTCCTAAAGATTGCAGATTATGCGTAATCAACTGCATTTTGGTGTGGCGTGCTAATAATCGAGCTTGGACCACTGGAGACATTTTATACGATTTGTTCCAAAACTTTTTGCAGAAGTAAAGTTAATTGACTCGCACAGTTCAGAACTCACCGGAAGAAGAGCTTTCAGGAGTGACACAGGAGGCCAAAACCAATGAGGATACCGACGTCGGTGATGCACAACCAAAAATGTTCACATTGAAAATTTATAGCTATTCCTAGACAATAGAAATGATCTTTCTGATTTGTTAGAGAAGGAAGATTCTATCATGGAAATGTGACGCAAGTTATCATAAATGCATTAATGCTCTCCAACGAATTCCAGAGAAAAATTCTTAATGACTGCCAAAAGACGATCATAGCCTGCTCCTCTTTATAAACAGGACACGAAATTAATTGATGTTTTCTTTATGCATTTTGAGCATAAAAGTCGATATGAGTACACATTAAGCTTATCATAGAATTAGTCATCACTAGCATGAAGTATTTTGTTATCTGCCGAACCAAACCCCCATTCTAACATTAGTATTAGGTCTCAATTTACGCGGCATTTCCGTGGAACGTAACCCCCGCGTAAAACGAGGGTCTACTGTATTCTAATGCATTTTAGGGGTTTAAATCGTTACTTTTTTCTTATAAGGAAAATAAACGTGCGAAATATAAAAATATTTAAAAAAAAACATTAATTTTTAAATTTAGAGGAAGTTTTTGTTTTTAAAGCAGCATTTAGGGGGGGGGGCGTAAACTAAATTGAGAAATTTTTACAGAAAAACAATTCTTGCTCAGTTTAAAAAATTTATCTTTAAATGTGATATTTCAAATTGATTACGTGTCGTTGTTAGCATTTTTTGATCAGTTTAAGAAAATGAATCAGCTTAAGAAATGAATGCTCTTAAAACGAAAAAATAAATGAAAGAATGACTTCAAAGCAACATTTTTATTTAGTTGCATTACAAATATATAATTAGCAGAATGTGTTTCCGGTTTTATTTTAATGCATTTCTAAAATTTTCACATATCAGATACATAGATAGATGGCAGCACTGTAGAACGAATAAATGAATTGGTAATTTTATCAGAGTTTATGTGAACAATATTTATTAGAATATAAACACAAAGAAAAAATTAGCACTAACGAACACATAATTCTCTTTCCCTGAGGAACTGAAGACCTTGAATTCCATTTCGTATTTGTCTGAAGTCCAAATTCTTTCACCCATTTATTGCACTGCTTCACATTTTGTATGTCGCTGTGTAGAGTAATAATATTACACTACCTATTTATAATACAGTTACTAAAAGAAGGGGGAAGTTTCATTTCAAAACAAGATTCGGTAGCCATTATTCGAAACTGAGAAAAAAAAAATGTATCCATTCAAGCGTGAATTAAATGAAAACGAAATTTGTTCATACGCGTTGGACGAAAGAAAAAACATGGCCGCCGTATGTGCAAGCTAGTCAGTCAGTCCGCTTTAGCCAATCAGGGGCCTCAAAACTTTTACATGGTCCCCTGACAGAGTAAGGGTTGTTTAAATGCGACCCCGAGTTTACTCTACTAAATATAAGTATTCACTACTAATTGTATTTGATCTGTACTGTCTGGTCATCGATTACATGGAAAGGTTAATATCCGGTTTATAGGCGGAAATGGACGTATCTATTAGTTTATAAGGGATGTTAGTTGGTTTGTTTCAGATGTGCACTTTTGCCTCTCTATTATTTAGCCTTAGTTCCGTAAAAATGAAAATTCGCTCTCAGCAGCATTTTTTAAATCTAAAGTATATTCGATCTATATTCTCACGGCAAAAATTAATTGATTTATTTATTCACAACACAGTTTTGAACTTACCATTTTGCTTTTAAGTTCCGGAACGAAATGAGAACATTTTTTTTTTCTTTTTGTTGTTTCCATAGTAACTATTTTTGTTTCCCCTTATTTTATTTTTGTGAATGCAATAAATGAATAAGGCAATAGTGACATTATAAAACGCGAGCATCCTAATCCCATCGTTATTTTCCCTTTTCTCTTGCTAAATTCATTCACATGGAATCGTCTTTACTTGACAGAATCCCAATTTACGTACAATCCGTGGTCAAACAGTATTAGTCTTCTTAGCACGGGATATCATCATATTTCAATAAGCAGTCTATCTGCTTTCTGTCACGAATTATATACCGGATACTTTTATTATTCAAGTATCAATGTTTTTGCTGTGTTCCTTCCCATGCTCAGGGGACTCGGGCATAAAATTCTACACATTGTTCCGCATATAATTCCTTACCTCTGATGATCCGTGGAATGACATTAATTACTTGATAAATGACGTGGAGTGGCGGACATTGATGAATGACTTCCGACGGTCACATAACACGACGGGACAGGTGTTGTCAGAAAGAAAATGATTGTTCTTTCGGGGGTGTTTATTATTTCTTTCGAGCCAATTCTCGCGACAATGTTTCATTTTGCTGGTGTCATAAATTCAGAAAGAGTTTTTGTTGTCTTTAGCATTTCCGAGTAACTTCTGAGAAATGAATCCTAATATTTTTTTAAGAATTATTTTCTTTTTAAAAAAATGATTTTAAGATATCTAAAAGAGATATTAGCCGAAATATTGATTACTAGTGGTGCCCGCACGGCTTTGCCCGTAGTAGAAAATTAAAAGGTCATTTTGTTCGCTTGTATATTTACAAATGATGGATGTTGAATTTCTCGCCAATTTGCTCGCCCATGTTACGGTTCCACGTTATGATAACTTGGTAATTTACTCGTCCGCGTTATGATAATATGCTTGGTAAAAGGTTCTTAAAATTGGAATAGAAAAAGAACAAAATCGAATTTTCGAAAAATCGCTTGGAGGTGCACACCCCCATGCTACAAACTAATTTTGGGTCAAATTTCATGTCTAGGCGCTATGCGCGTCAGAGATCTTGACAAAGAGAGAGAGATCCTGACAGAGAAAGAGAGAGAGCTAGAGAGAAAGAGACAGAGAGAGATCCAGACAGAGAGACTTTCAGCTTTATTATTAGTAAAGAAGATAATTCCTCAAAGTGTATTTTCTAAAACATCCAAGTTGTGATCTTTTTAGCCTACTTTCCCGTAAAAAAGTGCAGTACAACCTCGTTTATCCAGACTAACTGGGACCGGAGGCAATCCGGATAGCACGGAAAATAAGCGAAACAAATCCTTAACTAAGCAGACGTGCCTTTTATTACAGTTAAAGCAATGCTGTGCAACAAAATTACATAGTATTATTTCGGAAAATCCACCTTTAACATCATTTGCATTATTCAATCAAACACTTCACCATTTATTAGATTGTTGTAAATGATTGCGTAAGTAGAAGTGGTACACTTAATCAAAATAAAAAGCAAACGTTTGGCCCGCTGATAGTTCAGCTATCATAATTTAAAACTATAATTTGAGAAAGTATAAAACTTTTTTAAACGTTACAAATTTAATCCGGATAAACCGGAGATACGAATAAACGGGAGCCAGTTAAACAAGGTTCTACTATAGTTTGTATGCAACTTTGACCAAGCGTGGCGGCAAATACTAGGATTGTCATACAGTTTTAGTACCGCAGATTAAAAAGTCCTTACGCGGAAACCACACGACAGTGCAAGAATGAAAAAAAAATCGAAAGAGCATAGTAAAAAAATATTTGACACAAAAATTATTTGCACTCGTGCCCCCGTTATCGGAAGTCTTATAGTCTGCCGAAATTTAAGAAAATTCGCCAAATTTAGCGACTTTCGGTGAGAAATAAAAGACATCTTCCACACGCTTTGCAGATAAATGTCCAACTGCATGCAGACGGTAAAATCGTAAGCGAAAAAATTGTCATCTTCAAATTCACGCAAGTCTTTAAATTTGGTCCTTTTCTTAAAATTTCAGCAGGCTCTTGGTAAAAAACGCAAAGGACAAATATTTTTTCACCTACACACACAAAGACATGCACACACGCATACGTACAGACACACAAACACATACGCACACCTACACATACACACAACTACCCACACATACCCCCACACACAAACACACATACACGCAACTACCCACCACACACACACGCCTACACACATACACAAACCGCTCACACACAAACAAACATACCTTCCCCACACACACACATGCCTACAAACACACACACACTCGTGATTGCGAAAAACATAATTTGAATTCAAGATGTCAAAGTTCAAATAATTTTTTTTATATTTATTTTTTCATTATTACACTATTCGCGTGCTTCCATGGTTAGTTTCCAATAACGATGCATACATTATATCGCCGCCGCCAACGTAACCTTTGTCTCAACTGCAGCTGACTGTTTTTGATATCAGTTTTTGTTGAAAAGATCTTTCTAGCTAAAATTATCAAATAACATACACATTTGAATAAATACAATATTTACTATCAAAGATGATATTTGTCAACATTTAATTCCTAACGTACATAATAAAAAGGATAAAAGGCACTGCTTAAAGAAATTAATAACTTTTTTACTTCTGTGATAAATTCAGAAACATTAGCGGATTTTTTTTTTTTTTTTCGTCGGCGCTCTTACCATGAAACTTGATTAAATATCGATTAACGATTAAAATGAAAGAACAAAAATCGTCCGGAAGTACGTTCGAACATGAAAGTTCCTACATTTATTCATTCCAAAACCTTCAGATTACTGTTCTTTGCTTTTTAACAAATTGGCAGATGTCGTTAACGACTTCATTTTCTACGGACTCAATGTGAGGGAAATTTTACGTTGTACTTTTTGATCCACGGGAAAATTTCCTTTTAGCATGATCTGCGTGCATGACAGTGAAAATTAATCGCACGTTCTTTCAATCAAGTAATAAATTTCAAGTTTCCTTATTAATAAAAAAAAAAAAAAAAACATTTGGTAAAACTTTTGGTCACTGGAAGGAAAAAGTTTTTTTCTATATATTTCCCTCCAAAGCAACCAAGACATAGGGACTGTCCATACATGTCACACTTTTTTCAACGTATTTGACCCATCCCCCCTTGTCTCAATGAGTCACACTTCAATTTACCCCTTTCTCTCCTCTTGTCACAATTCACGCTGTAATATATAAGGGGCTGTCCACAAATGATGTCACACTTAGTTTCAACTTTTTGACCTCCTTCCCTCCTGTTGTCACAAAATGTCACACTTAACGAAACTTCCCCTTGTCACATGTCACACTTTTTTCACAAACATATTGTAATAAAATGGTGTAATGTCACATTTCTTGTTACCCCCAGCCCTCCCCCTTGTCACAAACAGTCACAATTTCATGAACCCCCCCCCTTAAGCATGGCATCATTTGTGGACAGCCCCTAAGCTTATGGAGGCCCGTAATTTAAAGGTGTCAGGGGGTCGATTCCCCCCTTCCCCGGATTTGAAAATTTTTCGGTTTTTACATCAAATAGGAGAGGATTTGTTGTTTTCCAGTAAAATTTTAATTGAGTATACTCTTGATTCCATCCTCCTCCCTTGAAAAATTCTTCATTAAAAAAAAAAAAAAAAAAAAAAACATTTTTTAGCATTTGTTTAATAATTTTATTTATTTTTTACTTTTTTTTAAATTTTTTTTTCTTAGGTATAATTTGGAAATGCCATGTTTTTCTGTTTTATTTTGACGTGATAAAAAGGCTAAAAAAACAACGCATTTATTTATCTTTCTCTTTAGCAGCATATTGCAAAAACCTTACGTCAATACTCGGACATCTGAATCAAAATGTGAGCAAATAATAACAATAGATTCGGTCAGAACTTTGAACAGACAACAACAAGTAAGCAAAAAGAAGAAAAAACGCCGAGACAAGAAAGAAAGCTATTAACGGAGGAATCCAAGATCCAGAATGAGGACTAAGCAATTTTGTTTTAGTGACATCCACTAAGCACAAATGAAGCTAATGGTAAATATCTTTCCTGATGGGTAAGAAACATTCTTAGCATCTTTTAATGCTCTGCTGAGTGGGAAAGAGTTTTATTCATTCTTCCTATCAGAGATGGATTTTTCAGAGAAAAAATAAACTCAACTTAAGTGATATCAAATTTTATCGAGCTCTGAATATTTGACAAGATTATTTATTTTATGAAGATCTAATTTATATAGTGCAGTCTCTTGGGGAACTTAACGCCCCAAGTTCACTGTTTTCAACAACCCAAATCCAAATCATATTTGAACAGTCTTACTAGGGTTTACACGCCCTGCTTGCTTCACTCGCCAACCCTTGTTGATCCCCATCGTTTTGGTGACAATTGAATGGTTGGCGTGGGAAACGTTGTATGTTGAAAACAACAACTTCAACTTTTCACTACGGCCGAAAAACGAATCTGCTTAGTGTAAAATATAAAACAGGCCACAAATAGCAACATACACCGCTTTTCCATTCTATTACCTACTCAGTTCCTATTGTAAAGACCCCAAAGCAGGTTGGCAACATACAACATTCTTCAACAAATTTTGAACACTTTATTTACAAGGCCAATGCCAACTATTGCATTCTATGACCGTGTAAACGAACTAAAAACACATGTGATTCATTCTCTGAACAACATTCATCATTTTCATACTGAAAAAAAAATGTAGAAAACCAACATACAACGTTTTTTCCATTCGATTGATGATTTTACCCCTGAATGTCCGTCCCCTTATCTCCGGACCCTTAAGAGTTTGAGGGGTGACATAGAGCGAAATGGTTTTCCCTGGATTTCCTGTATCCAACGGTAGCATTATTGACCTGGTAGACAATCACAGTCCGGAGGAGAAGGGTTACAGGCACATTTTTCACTTTCCACTCCAAGGGTTCCCGTACATACCACAATTTGAGGTTTTATCAGTTGAATGGGAGGACAGCTCTGATTTTTGGATCTAAACCTTAGAGCAAGAATATAAATGAAAGGAACAAGTCCAATCATTCGCTTAGCAAAAGCTAAGGCTACGACTCCAAGTCACGTGACTCAACAACCGACAAATGGTTGACACATTTTGCGTGAAACTAGCGAAAGGAAACCTGATTTCTTCCAATGCTTTGCTTTAAAATATATCACTTAAGTTGAGATCTTTGGTTCGCGTAAAAAAGTCTTCACTCCCTCCATTTTATCTCTTCTCAATGATCTAAACCAGAAGTAGAGCAGTCCCTGGTCCCGCACCTTCAGAGATATCGTTTCACATGGGGAACTTTCTGACCACGAGCATATTTAATGCTCCCCAGTCATAAAAAGTCTTCACTACCTACATTTTATCTCTTCTCAATGACCTAAACCAGAAGTAGAGCAGTCCCTGGTCCAGCACCCCAGAGATATCGTTTCACATGGGGAACTTTGTGACCACGAGCATATTGAATGCTCCCCAGGTCATCATAACTGAAGACGGTGGATCTTTGACTGGCTAGGATCGAACCCGGAACCCTCCGGTCACAAGTCCGATGCCTTACATTTCAGGCCACCACGGCCTGGTTACAGGCACACAGACAGACGTGTCCCCGCCGAAAGTGCTCAGCACTGGGACTTCTAGTTTGTTTTAAAAGTAAAACCTACTAAAATAATTGATTGGCGGCTAATTTAACCGGCAAAAGCTCAAAGTTATTTTCTGTTTTAACTGAAATATTATTTTACCCTATTGCTTCCTGAGCCGGATCTAAAGATGAGCAAGGCCTTGGGTGGCAGCATGGGGGGGGGGGGGGGGGGCAAATGCCACTATTTCTGTGGCGGGGATTTTCCGTTTAAACTATACATAAAAACTTGAAGGAAGATAGGTAAGGGTGGCAGTTTCAAATTTTTGCACCGGTTTAGAAAATTTGCGAGCACTCATTGCTTTAGCGGCGTAATGCAAGTAATTTATATAGATACGAATGCATATAATTTTTGTTGGGAATCTTCATTGGAATACTATTCGTAATTATTGAAAGAATGATGTGTAGCACTTCATTGAAAAAAATAATTTAAAGCATTGTTGTAAACTATGACTGCCGTTTGGTGTGTATAAGCAACAAAAAAACTTTACTAATAGTATCGGTGTTCACGTTTCAAAAAAGTTTCTTATAATGAGCTTCATAAGAATTGTTTTGTAAGTTTTTTAATTTCAGTTAGTTGAAACTCTTGAAATTCATTTTCTGTTTGATTTTCAAATTTTCTAAACATAAAATACACATCCATATCATTTGATTCACGCGTTTCCACTTATTTATTGAGATATTTTAGCTTCCGTAAATACTTAACTGGTCTTAAGTTTTCTAATTTTTAAAAATCTTTCGGCTTGACAATTTGCACTGAAAATATGTATTCTTTCTTTATTTTAATGCCACTTTATTTTCAACTAGTGGTACCTGCACGGCTTTGCCCGTAATAGAAATATTAAAAGGTCTTTTGGTTCGCCTGTATATTTACAAATAATGTATGGTGAATTTTCTCGCCAATTGGCTTGTACCCATGTTACGGTTCCACGTTATAATAATTTCGTATCTCGCCAATTGGCTTGTGCCCATGTTACGGTTACACGTTATGATAATTTTGTAACTTACTCGTCCATCTTATGATAGTTTTGTTCTGAAAATTGGAATAGAAAAAGAACCACATCAAATTTTCGAAAAATCGCTTCGAAGTGCACACCCCCCATGCTACAAACTAACTTTGTGACAAATTTCATGAAAATCGGCAGAATGGTCTAGGCGCTATGCGCGTCACAGAGATCCAGACATCCTACAGACATCCTCCGGATATCCAAACATCCAGACAGAGGGACTTTCAGCTTTATTATTAGTAAAGATGAACACATAGGCGAGGGTGGCTCAAAACGGGTAGGTTGTCGAAGAACGCTCGAAAATTGTAGTTTTTTAGATTTTTATCATAGCAATTTCGGATTTATTTCCTAGCAGGGTTCTTGAAATTTAAACTAAAAAGTGATTTTTGTATTATTTCAAACCCAATATTTATTTATTATCAAACTTTACCAAACATTTCAAAAACCTGCTAGGGAGCCCAAAGCGGGTAAACTTAAATAATTGTGATTTGGTACATTTGCCAATCAAATATGAAATTATAAATGATTAAAAAAATTGAATAGCTACCTGCCATTATAAAAAATATATTTAAAATATGTACTTATCCAATTTAAAGTCAGCACATTTGTTTATAAAACATAAATAAATAACTGATTAAATTAATAGACTAATTAATTGCGATCCTTAAAAATAACTTTTTAAAGTCATACTTATCCTATAGAAATATAAAATCTAAGTCAGCACACGACTCAAGAATATTATAAACAAATATATGATTAAATCCTATAACCCGCTTTGCCCGAAGGCACGTTTTTTATTTCAATAATTATAACCTTAAATTTAAAAAATTACTTTTAAATTAAAAAAAAAACCGCCTTCAAAAAATTCCCAGGAACTAAAGAGCAAAAAATAACTGATTACACTTACATTCTATTTCCTACCCAAACATAGGAATGAAATTTATTTTACAGTACAAAAATCAACTAAACTAAACACCGAGTTATAAAATAAACACTGATTTAAATTACTATGCGATGAATTATTTTCAAAACCTAACTAATTATATACAATCTCTTAATTTTTAATAACCTTTTGAAGTCGGGGCCTCCTATAAACAACTACACAACCTAACTGACAACCCACCGAATCCTGAATTAAACACTAATTTAACTATACGCGAAATTAGTCTTTAAAACTAAACCTACTCAGTTATGTTAGGTAGTAGTTTATAGGAGGCCCCCGACTTCAAAAGGTTATTAAAAATTAAGAGATCGTATATAATTAGTAAGGTATTTAAAATAATTCATCGTATAGTAATTTAAATCAGTGTTTATTTTATAATTCGGTGTTTAGTTTAGTTGATTTTTATACCGGAATTGTAAAATAAATTTCATTTCTATGTTTGGGTAGGAAATAGAATGTAAGCGTAATCAGTTATTTTTTGTTTTTTAGTTCCTGGGTAGTTTTTGAAGGTGTTTTTTTTTTATTTAAATGTAATTTATTTTTTGCTTTTTAGTGGTGTATATGACACGGCGAGCGTCCTCAGAGACTTCCGATGACTGTGAAGAAAGGCTTTTTCAAATGCGTAACTATGTACAAAAAAAATTCTCTTTATCATTACACTGTTAAAACTACAGGTTGCATTCGGCACCTTTCAGGGGTGAAACGCTTGTTCACCAGCGGCACCCATTACGGAGCCGAAATTGCACCTATAACTAGGGTGGAAAAACAGGCACCTTTCAAAAAAGGAAGGCAGCCAGGGTGAAAAGAATGAACCTACGGAGAGAGAAATGGCACCCTTACTGTAGATCCTCCTCCCCCCTCCCCCGTATTGTGTGCTTTTTTGAATATAATTGTTTTTTTTTTTTTTTTTAATAGTTTTGTTTTGATTCATGACAGTCTACGTTTTGCACACTTTTCACATTGCATGAATTCAGTACTGGAAATGATTAAAACTTGTAATTACAGCATTTGATCATATTTCAGAGTTTTCAACATAGTTAAGGAGTGCTCATTGCTTTAATTCATCTGATCATTCTCTACATCAGTGTTTCTCAACCTCTTTTGACCCACGGGTCGGTAAAAACTAATGAAAAACATTGCGGATCTGTGAAATTTTTTATCCTTTTCTTAAAAATAAATAATAATAATTATAATAACTCTCGGGGCGGTAAAAAAAACTTGTGAAAAAAACTCTGCGTACTGATAAGTTTTTTTTTTTTTTTTTACAAAGTAATATTAAAAATGAATAAAACAATAAATATCTACAGACTTTATTTGGTATCAAAGAGTTGTCACAAATATATTTAAAGTTAAAGACGAGTAATTATTTCAATATCATAGTTAAGTTAATGATTATTTGTGAGAAATAACCGCACCGAAAGTAAAATGTAGATGTACTTATGAATTATTTACATGAAGAGCCAAAACTATTCTGGGATATTAAAGTTACGGAAAAAACAAAATCCTTTCTCGAACGTTAAAAATTTCAATCAAGAGTAACAATAAAATAAAATGCATATGAAATTTTTCGACAGTTGAAAACGTAAAGAAATAAGAAATCCTAACGCTAACGAAACATTAAACGCTAGCAGGAAATGATTCAAACACTTGAACGAAAAAGAAAAAAAAAAAGCTAGACGGAGAGAGATTTCCTTTTTATTTTTTTGCACTCGCTGTTGTGTAGTAATCTACGAAGCACAAGAATCATTTTTATTTAGGTTCTCACTTGTTGATTAGTGATAAATTGCGGTTATTATTTTGGTGATTAAATGTTGCTTATCGAGTACTCAAGAAAATAATGATAGATATATTTAGTAGCGTTTTGAATGATGGAAATTTCACGACAGTAACGGTCAACTGAAAATCAACAACTAACGGTACACGGTATCGTAACGAACTACCGGTAACTGAAAAGCATTAAACGTACTTTTAACTATGTTTGAAAGCCCTAAAACCTACAAAGTGATCAAAAGCTGTACTTACTTGTTATTTTAAAGAATTATCCTAGAAAAGTTGAGATTTAATCCAATAGTGTACTTCATTCAATGTGAAAGACATTGAAGCCACGCTTAGATGCAACCTATCATTCATCCGCCATATTGAAGTGGTTGAATGGTGAATGTATGCCGGAAGGCGCATGCGCTAGCAAGTCATTTTGCGATTGCTTGCTGTTTTGGCACCCCTGTCTACGATTGTCTGCTGTTTTGGCACCCCTGCTCTACTTCCTGGTTAGTATTGCACCCTTGGGCCCCATGCTTTCACCTTAGGGGGAATATATTCACTCGTCTGGAACCTCTGGTTGTAACAGTGTAGTTCAACTTTATTAAAGTTCGCTTTCCAAAAGCATTTCCACGAGACAAGTCCCAAAAAAAGGAAAGGAAAAGGGAAATCGCTTTAAGTTTAAATTTGTAGAATTGTAAATTTTGGAATTGTAATATTGTAAATTGTAATTCATGTTTCGCAATACGTGTCATGTAACTCGTGATAAAAGTCGCATGTTTCTTCACATGACTCCACTATAGATGAAGATTAAAAATTCCATTGGAATGAATTTTATGTTTGCTTCAGAGGATCCTTAATTCAAAATTTTCATTATCATTAGTCTTAATAAATTTTTTTAGTACTTTCTTTAACTTTAGGTAAAGAAAGTATAAACCTTTGTTTTATGGCCTTAGTTTATCAATGGGTTTTATATTAATCGTTTGTGAGGGAAATTGCATAAAATTTATTGTTTTACCCTCAACTTTTCCCTAAAGAACAAATAGGGTAAATCAAAGTTTTGGAACCTAAATTAGACCAACCCTTAAACAAAATCACCACTAAACAAAAAAAAAAAAGCATAAAAACCGGTTCACTAAGTGAGACGATATACAAAGTTAATAAAGTACAAATCGATTTAAATGTGAGTATGATATTTGAAGAGTTCCCTCAATTTCATCAAACCTGAACGTGATTAACATTAGACCGCCGAGGAACTATGCTGTTTCAAACAAAAAAAAAAAAAGACTTTTCCTTATGGGTACAGGCAGGGGCGTGCACAGAAATTTTGAAGCCCATCACAAAAGATTTTCCGGGCCCCTCTCCATATTGTTAACCCTATATTTCACCGTTAGTTACAAAAATATTGGGCCCCCTCCAGGCTCGGACCCGGACCAACAGGTGTCCCTCCCCCCTCTCTGTGCACACTCCTGGGTACAGGTGTCTTCGAGTATTTATGGAACATTGTACGAAGCGAAAACAAATCTGACGAGTTCAGAACCTCCTCCTTTTTTTGAAGCCTGCTAATTAATATAACCCTAATTTCAAATTGAACTGGCGGCATCGTGAAATAGTAAATCCAGAATATTGTTCAAACTTCAGGAATCATACACAGTTATAATGTATATTATTAAAAAATATAAATTAAATCGTGGGGAAGGGGTGTTCTGTATTCAATCCCCCCTCAATAGAACACTAAATATATTTAAAAATTGGAATATTAAATAAAGAACTTTATATTTTAGTGCCTAAATAAAGTTATTTATTAGTAAATAAAATATTAAGGTAATTGATTCATCTGTTAAAGTAGCAAAATACATTTAGTTTACTGCTTTGCTACGCAGTAATAAATACATTAGTAACACCTATAATAAAAAATTACCATGCGGCGCAGCGTTGAGAAAATTAATCATCCATGTGCCGCGAGAATTAAATATCGTTCAATAGAAAGCCAAAAAATTAGGTGTGATAATACACCGATCACAGCAACACCACGTGACCATGACGTATGAAATTTAAAGTTTCTTGGATTTCTCAGGGACTCCTTATCAGATCCAGGCCAAATTACAATGGGACCATCTGGGAAGTATACCCTTCCAAACAAAAAAAAAATTTTTTTCAAATCGGTCCAGTAGTGTTGGAATAATTCGAAAACACACATAAAAAGCCAGCCGCAATACGAAATCATAACCTCCTTTTTTGAAACCGGGTTAAAGAGAAACAAACGAAATGACCATCGTAGTTTGTAGGTGGATGGTATCAGAATAACGTAATAATATTGAAAATTAAAACACGGGACGCTTGGCAGAAGTGATAACTTTCATAAGATTAAATTATTCATTATTATTATTAAATCCTATGAAAGTAACAATTGGCTTTTGGTAGCTATAATAAGCAACAAAATTTTTTGCATTGTATGTTATCTAAAAATCTTGCAAAGACTGCATCAAGTACCTTTCCGAGGCTTGTAGTGGCTTCTTCTGACGTATTAATCATTTGTAATTATAATTTGGATTGTACAAACAATATTAAATTTTTAGCTCGATCACAGAAGCAAAATTAACATTAAATTTTTCGGTTAAAATTAAAGGAATTGTGTAATAATCTTCATTAACTATAGCAGAACCTTCTTGTGTATAAATTAAAAACTGTTTATGAATAAATTGAATAATACTTGAAATACTTTTGTTTGACAGGGGCGGACTGGCCAGGTCGGCTAGTCGGGGATCCCCGACTGGGCCACCCGCTGAGTGGGCCACTTCAAGCAAGTTTTTTATTGAACATAATACATTTAAGCTCCGACCTAACATTTTTTTAGATGTCACAATTAAAAAAAAAAAACATGTAATTTGTTTACTCTATGTGAAAAAGCGTTTAGAAACAGGTCAATTTTTTTCCCTCCTAAGCAGGGGCCAAAGTAAATTGCCGAAGTCCACACGGGCGAATGCTTTCCTCTCTTATCAACTTGATCTCTAGTTTTTAGAGCCCTGGAAACGGGAGGAGCCAGAGCAATTGGGGTCGGACACGGACATACAAAAAGGGGCCGGCATGAAAAAGGAGCGTTTTAAAAACTTATAATATTTATTCGTTTATTAAGAAAAACTGAAGAGGTCTGTATCATCAGACAAAGCGGCCCCAATCCTTCTATAAATGCGCGGGCCATGTTTTGGGGTGTTTATAAATGAGTTGGGGAACACTTACTTTTTATTGCAGCAAAAAAAGGGGTGATGTGTGCATCATATGACTTCCTTTTACTCCAATTTAATGTTATTTTCTCATTATTGGCAGTTTTAATATGATTCAATAGTTTACTCTCTAAATATCACAAACAGAGGCCAAATTGAAACCAGAGTTTAAAAAAAAAAATTTTTTTTAATGGCCAAATTTGTCGCCAATTTGGCAACAAAACTTGGCGACCAAAAGACTGGCGATATATCGCCAAGTGTCTGCCCAAATTATAACACCACTTTTGTTTACACCGAAATTAACAATGATTTCCCTCCAAAAAGGGGCAAAAGGACCTTTTGGAGCATACGAATGCAACCAAAAAGAAAGGTGCACAACTAGACCCCAATAGGAGTCTACACACCAAATTTCAACTTTCTAGGACATACCGTTCTTGAGTTATGCGACATACATACGCACATACGTACATACAGACGTCACGAGAAAACTCGTTGTAATTAACTCGGGAAACGTCAAAATGGATATTTCGGGCGTCTATACGTTCTTAGTTATATATGCACGTGTGGTCGCGTCGAAAAAAAAAACTAGAGAAGAATAGATAGAAATTAAGGTCGATTTTTGAGTGAAAATTTTTTCGCGAATACAATAGGTACTTCCTTTTTTGTAAAAGGAAGTAAAAAAGAGAGTGAATTTTTTATTCTTATCTGCAGAATATATATATAAATTAACTGAATACCACAATTTCACTACTCAACATGATAAATGATTTGTTGCAACCACTTCTATAAGACATTGCTTGGTTAGATCCTGCTTGATTTCCTGAAGTTAAATTCCTAGTAGAACTCAACGCAAAACGTACTGTGTACTTTATCGAATTGTGCAAAAGTAGGCGAAAATCGCTTACGTTCAAACATTGGACAAGATCTTCTAGAGGGCTACATGCTGATTCATGTCGAGCGATCATTTAATTACGACTATGATAAATTGATTGATAGTATAGCTTCCAGTTCAGCAGAACTGTCTTGGTTGCTCAACGCTTGAGTGAAAATAATTTCTTTATTTCAATGCCCAAATTTTACAGTTCAACCTTTTTGAGCCATTCCACGAAAAAACCGCAACTTTGTCCCGCACGTGAAAGCTTATCTATTTTTTAAAAAGGAATAATTTTAAAACGTAATGAATAAATTTTTTGTTCTTAATAAATCACACATACGTTTGCGATTCCTTAATCTCCAAAATTTTGTTCATTGCCCTTCTAAATTATTATTTTTAATGAAATATATGAGCTGTCATGCTCTTAACAAAATATTCGTTTTTCCGTGGAATGGTGTTATTGTACCATATATTCATGTAATTTAAATACAGGTTAAAAACTTAAAGCATTTTGAGTGCCAAGTATTGTTTTTTCTTTCTTTTTTTTTAAATTTGAGTTCTTATCGTTACACGTGTCTCTAACTTGTCATTAATATTTAAGCTTTGAAGTATGGTGGGAATAGGGCCAATGTAGTTTTGCTTATATAGAAGCAGTATTCATTTTTTTTATTATTATTTATTCCCAATGGTGGGCCAAAATATGATTTTGCCGACCGGGCCAAAGATAGCCAGTCCGCCCCTGTATATATATATATATATATATATATATATATATATATATATATATATATATATATATATATATATATATATATATATATATATGTGTGTGTGTGTGTGTGTGTGTGTGTGTGTGTGTGTGTGTGTGTGTGTGTGTGTGTTGGCAATGATAATTTGTTGCTTTGCTTCATTGAGACATTCCACTATACACATTTCACCAATATCGTTTTGTGTTGCCGTATTAAAGCTTGTAGCATTATTAACATGTAATCCTATATTTGGAGTGACAATATTTATGCAATCAAGACCATTCTGAAAAACTGCAACGCCTCTTACTCTTATATTTTGACGCTTTAATCGCACATGATGTTTAAAAGATGGAATAATTTTAGTATCATCATTTTCAAGCCAGACTTCCATTTGAATAGAATTAAAATACTAATTTGTAAATAAATATTGAAAGTTTGAATACGTAAGAGACAGAGACAGAGGTGTTTGCCGGTTAGATTTTTATTTAAAAAAATTTCGAAAAAAAAATGGAACCGACTTTAAAATTGCTCTAAATGAAAACTAATTTTATTCTTTGATCACCATTCTTCTAAACATAAGTTTTGATGTCGACGCAAAAACAATAGGTTAAATGACGCGTCGTTTCCAAATTTCGTTTATCAGAAAAAACACTCAAACTTACGAAACATTTTAGATTTTACTCTGTGATGAACAAATAAAATGTTTATGTATTATTTTTGTTTTCTCGGTCGTCCCCAACCCCCGCGTTGCGGAGACTGCGGGGATAAAGTTCGTTTAAAATATGTACACCTTATCAAATTTCAAAACCCTAAATGAAGCGAGATATTTTTAGTATAACTAATCGCAAAAATGTTTTTGTTTTGAAAATAAATTTAAAGATTAAATGCTGTTTTGAATATATATAGTTTATAATGTTATTGGTATTATAAAATATGTATTATTAAACTTACCTTTCGTTAGGAGATTGCGTTATGTTGCGACGATTATCCATCTTCTGTTAGTTTCATTACTTTTCTACTATCACTTAACGCTTAAAACTGACCCTAAGAGTAAAGAAACAAAATTTCCCCGACCATGCGCACTTCTGTTGTATGCGCGAACGAAAGGAATTCCAGCAGAGAGTTGTGCCGTTACGCGCGTTATGTCACAAATCGGTTTACTCTCCGAAAGAAGTTATCGCTTCAAAAAAAAAAAAAAAGCTGGTATTCAACTAATCATAAGTTACAAATCTTCATTCTTTTTTTTTTTTTAGAAATGCATCATTATTTTATTTTAAGCCTGATTGCGCCATGCCGCTTCACTGCTGTTTCGCTGGGGCTGATTAAAAGTAGGGGGTGTTAATGTAAACTCGACATACGTATGCACCGCCGCTTACTCACCATAGGAGAGCATACAAAGGCCTACCCGCTTTGGGCCACCCTCCCCTACGTGTTTTTTTGCATATATATATATATATATATATATATATATATATATATATATATATGAGTCAAGGGCTCCATGAACTTAACGGTAATCCTACGGCAAAACCGCCACGAGCAGAACGACAGATAAACAAACGACGTAAGACGTGGTGACAATGACGTAAGACGCGGTGAGAACGACGTAAGACGCGAGTGAAATATGATGTTCAGACGGCCCTAGACACCGGACTTAGATGTTTGTTTTTCTTATATTTGTGATGTGTGTGTTCCTGTTTATGCTCGTATATGTAGTTTTTAACCACTAAATATGTTTCGTTCACTATTCTTCGTTTTCATTGGGATAAATTCCCATATACAGTTAGTCAATAAAGTCTGCGTATATCAAGAAAAAGTAATATCATATCCAAATGTAAGGTGCGAAACGGGTAGTTTCTTAAAGTTTTATTTATTAAATATTTAGTTTCAATAAGGGACTTCGAAATTATTTAACTGTAATCTTTTCATATCCAATAATTTATGCACACTAGTTTTTAAAAGATAATTGGCCAGAAATATGAGCCAATAAAGTTTGCGTACAACGCAGAGAAAGCGAGGGATTTCTTATCTAACTTTTAAACTTCGAACTTCAGAATGCAAAGAAGGTTATGCTTTCAAGGTCATTGACTTCTGAAGCAAATTTCACGTTGATTGGAAGTTGTTATTAATATTTTCTTTGACAAAAAGGAAAACCAGTGAAAAAATTCCTTAAGTTACGAGACAACTAATTATAAAATTGAGAGACGAAGGTAAAACTCTTCGTGATATTGGTAAAACCATTGAAAAAACCATTTTCTAGTGTACAAAGAGTTATTCAAAACTATCTTGACGCTGGTAGTCTTGTTGTAAAACCAAGATGTGGGAGCCCGAAGAAGCAAACGAAGAGAGAAGAAAGAAAAATCCTTTTAAGAATTAAACAAAATCCTAAACTTTCTGCTGCAAGCATTGCAAAAGATATTTTTTTAACCAGCAACAAGAAAAATTTTCCTGAAACTACGAAAAGTGCTGCGAAAGGCCGACTATCACGGACACGAACCTAGGTCTAAGCCATACATTTCCGAGACAAATAAGAAAGAAAAGAATTGCTTTTGCCAAAACATATTTAAACTCTTCGCAGGACTTCTGGAACATTGTAATTTGGTCAGATGAAAGTAAATTTACAATATTTAAAGTTAAAGGCCACCCTATTGTATGGAGAAAACCAGGAACAGAACTGAATCTGAGAAAGTATTACACTTATATTATTTACTTTTTATTTAAACTTACAATTGTAGCAACTAGTAGAAAAAAATGCAATGATTAAAATACATTTTTCTATGCTTTAAGTTTTTTTTTTTTTTAATTTAAAATTTAATCTGTACGCAGACTTTTGTGACTGTATATATATATATATATATATATATATATATATATATATATATATATATATATATATATATACTACAAAATAACTATAACCTTTTCCTATATATAACCATGGGGAAGGGGAGTTCCGAAAGATTTCTTCTGAAAAAATGTTAAATTTTTCAAGAATACTTGCGTTACATGTTGTCTACATTCTATTTCTCTCAAAAATTTAGTACACTTCTAAAAATGTACGTTTCATCCACAGTATTCGGAATTTCTCTGAATAAAGTTTTCGTGAATACATATGTTTGAGATTTCTTTCAATCTGTATTTTCATCGTAAGAGCCCTTTTCTTCCTTTTTCCAAATGCAAAAACAGTGTTTTGTATTTTCGTTATTTCTGAAAGTTGTAAAATTTTGAGAAAAAATTACGATGTATATTTTCTGCACATCGTTTATATTTTTTGAAAACATTAAATATGCACTGGATAACTTGTTTTTCTGCTTTTGACTCTTTCTTTTAAACAATAGAAAATTTCGCAAATATGTTTATTTTCTTTTAGTTGTTTTGTTTTCCAAAAGGCAGAACAAATTTTAATTGGAATCCGTTTTTAACTTGTGTTCAAGCTTTTTAAATCTTATTTTTGAAGCAACAAACTTTACGGAATGTACTCAGATTTTTTGCGTAATTTCAATTTCCATTTTTAATTTCCTGTGATTTCGTTACTTTTTAGACAATGTGAGCAGATTGTAATAACATACCGCTTCCCTGCAAGGAAAGGGACACAAGTCATTAAAAAAAATTGGGAAAAACAGACTTCGGGGAAAACAAGGTTTTACGCAATGCAGTTGAATTTGACATAACTTGACATAACGCAGTTGAATTTGACTTATAACAAGCGCAAAAGGAACCACGATATTTACTCGTTATAAAAGAGTGCTCGTAAAATACTAGTTCGTGAAAAGTATCATAAAACATTATAGACCTATTTGAGTGTCTCTTTCTTATGTCATTGTTTTTGAGGAATACACATATACGAGTATACACATACGTAATTTTTAAATGTTTCTTTCCGCCGCAAATTAAACGAGCTGATGTGTGTATCACATGACTTCTTTATACTCCAATTTTAATGTGATTTTCCCATTATTGGCAATTTTAATGTGATTCAATAGTTTACTCTCTAAATATCACCAACAGTGGCCTAATTGAAAAAAATTATTTTAAATTTATTTTAAAAAAATTATAAAATTTTTTAAAAAAAATCGCCAAATTTGTCGCCAAGTTGGCGACAAATTATAACACCACTTAAGTTTACATCGAAATTAACAATGATTTCGCCCAAAAAAGGGGCAAAAGACCCCTTTAGGAACATTTGAATGCAACCAAAAGGGAAGGTGCACAACTAGACCCCACTAGCAGTCTACGTACGAAATTTCCACTTTCTAGGTTCTTGAGTTATGCGTCATACATACGCACATACGCACGTACATACATACGTACATGCGGACGTCACGAGAAAAGTCGTTGTAATTAGCTCGGGGAATGTCAAAATGGATATTTCGGGTGTTTATACGTTCTTAGGCACTTATCCGCGTGTGGTCGGGTTGAAAAAAAAAACTCAACATTCGTTCGGGGATGAACAAAATGGAAATTAAGGCCGAATTTTGAGTTAAAATTTTTTCGCGAATACAATACTTCCTTTTTTGTAAAAAGAAGTAAAAAATGGTCATCGATTGTTCTAAGGATTTATGATTTTATCACTAACTTTGGAATATTGAAGAAAATTTGTCAAAAAAGGCTCAGTTGAGCTGGTAGTCAAAAGAAATTTTATGAAACGCAAAAATATTGCTCACTTTTTTCTCATTAAAACGAGTCATTTTCCCCATA
Organism: Uloborus diversus; assembly: GCF_026930045.1. NCBI lineage: Eukaryota > Metazoa > Arthropoda > Arachnida > Araneae > Uloboridae > Uloborus > Uloborus diversus. The sequence continues at coordinate 22,154,087 of NC_072734.1, read as the reverse complement.
GACATAACATTGTACTAACCAAGTATTTCTGATTTCCTCGCTAAACCCGAGTTCTCGTTTAATCAGGGCTCGTTATAAGCGAGTCATTTTCCCCATAGACATAACAATGTACTACCCAAGATTCTGATTTCCTCGCTAAATCCGGGTTTTCGTTTAATCAGGGCTCGTTATAAGCGAGTCATTTTCCCCATAGACATAACATTGTACTAACCAAGTATTTCTGATTTCCTCGCTAAATCCGGGTTCTCGTTTAATCAGGGCTCGTTATAAGCGAGTCCAACTGTAGTAGATTTGAGTGATTTCGGCTCAATCACTACAATCGCGTAAAAACATTATGATGTGATGTTTACTGGTTAGTTTTTCTTGTTTTAATTAATAATGCATAATTAAAGTACGAAAATGTTCTTTCTAAATTATAAAATTATAAAAAAAATGATGTGTCACTATTGATTATATCCTTTTTCCAGCCACCACGCACCAGTTATGTAAACTTTGCGCGAGTTTTATGGCAAGGAAGAGTGTTAAATTTATATATTTTTTATCAGTTGCTAGTTCGTGTTTCTCAAATTTTGCGTTGTGCCACTTGCCTTGCCGGTGTGCGCGACACACGTATATAATATACACGTATTCTGGGTATAATCAACAGCGTTTGAAACTCAACTCTGCAAAAGCTGCAGACATGTGTTTCGGAATAAGAATGAACTCATTTTTACTTCCTTTTACAAAAAAGGAAATATTGTATTCGCAAAAAAGTTTTACTCAAACTTCGGCCTTAATTTCCATTTTCTTCATCCCCGAATTAATTTTGAGTTTTTTTTTCAACCCGACCACACGCGGATAAGTGCTAAAGAACGCATAAATACCTGAAATATCCATTTTGACATTCCCCGAGTTAATTACAACGACTTTTCTCGTGACATCCGTATGCACGTATGTATGTATGTGCGTATGTATGTCGCATAACTCAAAAACGGTATGTCTTAGAAAGTTGAAATTTGGTACGTAGACTCCTACTGGGGCCTAGTTGTGCACCTTCTCTTTTGGCTGCATTCGGATGTTCCTAAGGGGGTCTTTTGCCCCCTTTTTGGGGGGAAATTATTGTTAATTTCGATGTAAACTCAAGTGATGTTGTAATTTGTCGGACACTTGGCGATATATCGCCAGTCTTTTGGTCGCCAAGTTTTGTCCCCAACTTGGTGAAAAATTTGGCGATTTTTTTTTAATTTTAAATTTGGTTTTAATTTGGCCACTGTTGGTAATATTTAGAGAGTAAACAATTGAATCGCATTAAAATTGCCAATAATGTGGAAATGACTTTAAATTGGAGTAAAAGGAAGTCATGTAATGCTCACATCAGCTCGTTTCAGAAAGCAAAGACTCGACTTATGCGCGGATTTTCGATTTTTCTCCCGATTTTCCTCCTAAAAGTAGGTAGGTCGACTTATACTCGAGTATATACGGCATTTAATTATCTACAGTTAATTATTCATATATTCTAGCGATAAAAACACATCTCTTCGACAACTTCGCATCACAACCCGAACAAACAGTTTCGTAGAACAAAACACACCCGACTCCAAAAACAAAACTCAATTCTGCAAAATGTGTTCGTAAAATGGAGGTGAGCCAAAGCATTCCACCTAAGCGGCTGTACTTACAATCTGATTTCCTCCGGGAATGCAGAGGGAATGAAAATGTCTTCTCTGCACACTCCTTATTTTCCTCTGTTTAGAATAAGAGTAAATAAAGCAAAAGTACACTTCCTGCGGAAAGATGCATTTTCTGGAAATTTAGAGCACATTACACCCGAAATTGCCAGAACACAGCGAAGAGTCGCCATTTTTTCTGCACTCTGAGACGGAAATGATTTATTGTTCCATGGGGATTTTCAGATATCTTTTAAATGAAAAGGAAAATACACGTCTTGAGAAAGAAAAAGCGCCATTCTTTTGTACAAGGACGAAATAGAGAAGGAATAATTCACTTAGTTTGAGAAATGCTAAACCATGTTTCATCAGGCACGAAACTAAGGAACATTTCGTTTAATGAAAATAGAGGAAAGAAGATGAATTAAACATTCTGGATTCATTCCATCTAAATGCTGTTGTGCAGTGTGACTTTTTTTACAGCGAGTTAATATTTCTTGCGCCATTGATGTTGGAATTAAAAGGACTAAGTAGTAATGCAAAAAAGTGAAATTTTGGGAAAATTGCTGGGTTGCTGGTAGTTTTTGTCTTCTTTCTCAGGCATTATCCTTTTATCGCTAAGACTTTATTCATATGGTCATACAAATTGACGTTATTCATATTCAAAGATATTAATCAGACGCATCTGCTTGGACATGTTTTTAATTCCTTGTTTGTACACTTAAAAACATATGATAAATATCTGCTTTTTAGACATTTTCGGGCTGGTTAAGCACATGTTTGCTGCGGCTTTGCTCTTATCAGATTTCAGAATAAAATTATGCTTGACTGAGTTTTCATCAGACAACATTTTTCAGTTACGATACTCAACTCAAAAACAATTACCGAAGCTTTGAACTTATTAGATTGGATGATTTGTTATTTTTACTCCAAGATTTTTATTGATTTTTTACCTGACTTCGGAGAAGCCAAAAGGAATTGTTATGATTTTAGCAGTCTATATATAATTGTACGAGGGGGGATCCAAAAGAAGCCGGACTAATTTTGCGATGCCAATCCTAGATGTAATAGAGTGTTCTCCAGCTAGATGGCTCAAGTAGAGACCTTCAGAAACCAGTTGTGCAAATGGCGTCACTTTAATTGATACCGTCTGATCCAGTGGTTGGAAAAACTACATTTTTTTTGTAGCGAACTACAACTACAACTACTTTGTTACAAATGTAGTTAACTACAACTACAACTACTTTTTTCAAAATGTAGCAACTACAAACTACTTTTGAAATGTAGTCGCTACTTCGCTACTTTCTAAAACAATAAGTAAATAAAAAGCATACACAATAGGTTGTCCCTCAAAAAATTAAAGTCAATATTTCAAGTCGTATACCCTCTTGTATTTTTCCTCTTGTGTCAAAACAATTGTGAAAAAAAGTTCCATATAATTTGCACAACGGCAATCCGTGCCGACTTGCACCTGAAAGTGTAAAACAGTACTTGTATGCTATGCCAAATCGAAAAAAAAAAGAAAATTTTTTTTTTTTAGAAACTCGAAATTTCTGTTAATAAAACGTTTCTTCTGTACCCAACACCCCACATGTACCAAAAGAACATTTATTCAAATTAAAAAACATTTAGATATGCCACACATGACCTAAAATTTATAATTTTATTTAAAAAAATGATTTTTTTGTCAGTTATCTTTTAAAAAATTGCATATAAATTTAAATAGAATATCAAGTTCAAAAATTACTGGCGAACACATTTACAAATCAACAATTACAAACGAATAATAAATACATAATATAGTATTTTAAATGAAAATTTTAACTCAACCTGGAAAAAATCCATATCTTTGAGTAATATGTGGGAGACTTAAAAATTGCAGGAAAACGAAAATTTCTATTTAACGCTAATTACCCACTTTTCTATTTTACTGTATTTTTTTTTTTTTTCAGCTTGATAATTTCGTAAAATCTTACTTTTCTGAAAATGTGTATCAAAAACTTAATTTTTTGATGAAAATTATAAATGTTAGGCCACGTGTGGGATATCTAAATGGCTTTTAATTTAAATACATGTTTTTGAGGTGCATATGTGGGGTATAGGAGCAATATTTTATCAACATAAATTTTTAGTTTCTAAAAAAACATTTTATTTTAATTTTGCCTAGCATTACAAGTGCTGGTTCTCACTTTCAGACATAATCGGCACTTGTTGCCGTTGTTCAAATTATATGATTTTTTTTTTTTTTTTTTGACGTAAAAGGATAACATATAAGAGTGTGCGACTTGAAAAATCAACTTTCGATTTTTTTTTGGGGGGGGGGGGGACACCCTTATACACACACACCGTAAGAGGTTTGAACAAAAAACGATTGATAAATTAACTCATCAGAAGACACTATGAAAAATGCCCGTTATCATACTCTCATACACTGTAATGCTGGTATTTATTGTAAGTCCTCCAGAACAGCTCATTTTTTTCCTTTTCTATAACATTTTTAGAAGCTTCTTTTTATTAGGTGAATACTGTCGAAAATTTAAGCCTCGCTAAAATATTTTTATTTTACAATCTTCGGTCTGTTCATATAAAATTCACAAAATTTTCAACTTGCGAAATCACCGCTATCCTCATTTTTGCGAAGATAAGTGCTTTTTTCCATATAAATATTGGTGAAATATGAAAATTACGTTTACAAACTAATGGCGTCAAACAGATAGAACGTATGGCGTCAAAATGAAATGCCTGAGGTCAGCTGGTATTTTTATGAGTCTTATTTCTCATTGCATCTGATGATGTACCTTGTGTAAAATTTACGCCAGTTACATTTGTTTGAACCTTGATTTTTTTTTCAGTTTATTTAAAAGTAGTTTCCAGAAATCGCTACAAACTACTATTTTTTGTAGTTAACTACTCACTACACTACTTTTTTAAAAAAGTAGTGCGCTACACTACAAACTACTAAAAAATGTAGCTACTACAGTAGCGTCGCTACTTGTAGCGCGCTACTTCCAACCACTGGTCTGATCGTAGGGTTGGTTTACTCAGGTGCTGTTTCTTTCCACCTGCGAACTCATTACGTGGTAAATTTAAAAGAACAAACTAAACTAGAAATTTTGCTTCTCCTGCTTGAAAAGTCGGCAACGGATTAACTTACCAAATGTTTCAACAAGCTTTCAAGACCGATGCTATAAGCCGTACATAAGTTTTCGAGTGGTTTGGGCGCTTTAAACGCTGTAGCATGAATGTTGAAGATCATGCTCGCTCTGAGCGCCCTTCAACGTTTCGAAATGATGAAAATGTTGAAAACATCTGCCAAAAAATCAACGAGAGTGGTCGTTTTACGATTGACGAAAATTTAGAAGAAACAAGAATGAGTTGGAGCTCGCTAGGGCGATTGGAAGGATGGTTCCTTTACAATGATAACGCTCCCGTACACACAACCTTTACTATTAACCACTAATTGGCCTCTCAGGGGTGGCCAGTCATTCTTCGACCCCCGTATTCGCCAGACTTAGCCCCCTGTGATCTTTTTCTGTTCCCGAGGATGAAAAAAAATCTGAAAATTAAGCGTTTTTATGATGTAGAGGCTGTAAAAACTACTTCGCAACAGGCACTGTAGGTTAGAGAGGTTAGAGAGTTCCAGGGGAGCTTCTAACAGTGGAAAAAAAGAATTAACAAGTGTATTGCATCTAAGGGTGAACACTTTAAAGGAGACAAAAGAAATTTTTTGAATAAACTAATATATAAATATTTTAGAACAAAAATCCGGTTATTTTTGGGTCCCCCTCGTATTTACGTTTCTTTCACCGTAGCGCTTAAACTATTCATCCGATTTTAATGAAAAAGATCTCAATCAATCGAATCGTTACTATAGTCCGGATGACATAGGCTGTATTTTAACCGACTTCAACAATAGTATGAGTCTATTTTTTGATGTTTTTGTTTTTAGCAGTCTTTCTATTGTTCCACCGTAGTGCCTAAGCTATTTATCCGAATTTTTATGAATGAAGTGCTAATCGATTCGTAGCCCGAGTAACAAAGGCTACATTTTAACCGACTTCAACACTAGGAAGAGTAGATTTTTCCTTGCAAATCTCGATTTTAACCGAATTTTTAGCGGCCGATTTGAATAATTTTATTAATAACCCGACTAAGGGAACAAAAGGTACGGGGTTTTCCCTTCGATGCTTTCCAAAATTAAAAACTCAGTTGACGATTGTGGGTCATCTCTGAAAAAGCTAGGAGAATAGCATGGTTACAGGGACTTTACCGCGTAATATTTTCAATAATAAATCTCAAAAAATATAATTTTAGATTACCTTTGATGAGCTATTGGAAATGTAGTACATGGGATCTCCTCCAGAATTCTTTCGGAATTGAATCCTTTAAAAACAATATTTTTAAAAAGTGGTAAGAAAACTGTTACTAAGTTAAGGAGAACAGGTGGGAGTTCGAAGCTTTCTACGAGTTTTTTTTTTCCCCCTCTCTCTACCTCAAATTGAATACACAAAAACGCAGTTTTAAGCAATCTTCGATGATCTTAAATAAAGGGGAGTTTGGAAAACCAGTGAAAAGTTTTCAAAATTGAAGTTTCCAAAATCATAATTATAAGCCATTTTTGACGACATAAGGAGGATAGATGGGGATTGGAACTCTCTCTCGGGAATTTTTTCGAAGTTCCAAAAGCTCAGTTTTATGGATTATCTTTAGTGATGTTAGGGAGGTTCAGGTTTCATATTTTAACATCCACGCGGGCTCTCTCTCACACACACACAAACTTGCGTTGTACACAAGTTTGTTTGAGTATGAGTGTATAACTCAGAATTCTCAGATAGAGGTAAGTAATATTTCCTCTCCCTTGCGCAATTTCTGGATCCACGCTTTCCCTGGAAAAAAGTAGGGAAAAAATGTATTCATTTAATTTAAATATTAAAAGCGGCAAACAGTAAAATAATTTATACTGTCTCAACGACCGCCAATCGGATAAAGCTTCTTAGGACTCTTCTCTTAAAATGTTGACGCGAAATGTTAAATACCCATTATTTAAAATACTAGGAAGTGCCCGTCATGGTATGACGGGTGAAAATTTGCTTCTATGTACATTTGAACGCAGGGATTGCCTGTTTGTGATATTTTAGTAGTTTAAGTTAAATTTGGCAGTTCAACCCTAATTCCAGTGGATTAAACATCAACTCCAATAGGTAGCGGTCATTGTTGACCAATTTTTACGTTTCTTTATTATCCTAAAATGACAGTCTTACCAGTAAAACAGTTAAGTCACTGGATCGAGTTCAGCCTTGTCACGATAAAGCATTTCCCTGCATGTTAAATATTACCAAATCATAATATCAAATGACCATACCGTGTCGCGAGTTTCATTGTTGAAACATTGCGGGTTATTATTTATATGTGGACTTGCCAGTAAAACAGTTAAGTCACCGGATCGAGTTCAGCCTTGTCACGATAAAGCCTTTCCCTGCATGTTAAATATTACCAAATCATAATATCAAATGACCATACCGTGGCGCGAGTTTCATTGTTGAAACACGCGGGTTACTTCCTCATCGGCTATTATTTATATGAGGATTGTAACTAAATTGTTATACTAGCTATAATTAAAATTTTAGCTTTAAATGAAAGCTGAAAACCTGAGACAAGTACATGCTGTACACACATTAAAACAGTACACTTTTCTATAGGAAAAAATAATAATAAAACTTACTTTTTTCTCTAGTTCGAAAATTAATATGTAACATCGCGCACTCTCTTGCAGTAAAATGCATGTATAATTATAATCCTAATTTCAAAGTATTGCCATGTACTTTCCTCAGGACCTAAACCTAAATTTAAATCCAAAAAATAATTTATGTTTTTTTTTCACTATGATAGTAAAAACGGTATCGAATTGTTACTAACAATTTGTTACAGAACTAAATTTACAAAACTTATATTGTTTCCAGAAAATTGCAAATTTTAAAGATTATAATACCATATGTGAACTATACCATGTAAAGATTTTAGAGCGTTTAATGGAGTTCTAAAAATTAAGAACTTCCATCGAAATAAAACTGGTAACAAAAATTTTGAGCAAAAGACCGAAGAGAAATCATAAGTATTCTAAATGGATCAAAATTTATACGCCAAAAAAAAGTATCCTTTTATATCTCGTGGCGTATCGCGCATCCAGCAAAAAAGGAAGATTTCTTAAAAATTCAAATGACGACAAATATGAAGCACTTCTTCGAGCTACAGTGAATAACTATTAAATCTATTTTGAAACCGTAAAAAGGAAATTTATTTCTTTTCTAAAACAGTGACTTCTTGAAAGGAAAATGCAATCATCATCACAACGAACATCTAGTCGCATGTTTTTTATTTCATAAATTTTCGTATTTTCCGAAATGTCTTGAAAAATTTGAAAGATCTGAAAGTTTGGATAGATGCCCATTGATGACTACTATTCTTTCTACGATCAACATTTATAAGGAATAGAACAGAATTTTGCTTCTATTGTCCTCCATATTTCTTCAAGAATAGAAGTGTCACATATGATAAACGTTTCAACTGAATTTCACCACCTAAAGATCTGTTGCACTTTTTTTTTTCTATTTCAGAAGTAAATTTTGGAACAGTTGGAATAATATCTTTGCATAAATCAAATGAATATTTCAATAATGACTTTGATTAAATTATTCCACTAAATTGTGTATGTAGAGGAGTGTGGGTAATAAGAGGCTGAGTAATGACGGAAAACATGATTCTTTTTTTTTTTTTTTTTTGGAACTAGTGGTACCCACACGGTTTTGCCCATAATAGAAAAATTATAAGGTCTTTTGGTTCGCCTGTGTATTTACAAATAATGTATGGTGAATTTTCTCGCCAGTTGGCTTGGACCCATGTTACGGTTCCACGTTATGATAATTTCGTATCTCGCCAATTGGCTTGTACCCATGTTACGGTTCCACGTTATGATAATTTCATAAATAATGTATGGTGAATTTTCTCGCCAATTGGCTTGTACCCATGTTACAGTTCCACGTTATGATAATTTCGTATCTCGCCAATTTCGTATCTCGACTGAAATAAAAACATTTTAATAGCAATATACGAAATTTTTATGTAACAAGGAAAAGGTGAGAAGTCAGATGAGATGTGACATTTTGTGATAAAAGAGGGTTTGGGGTCAAATATGTTTTTTGAAAAAATGTGGACGGTCAGTTTTACTATAGATGGGTATAACGTTCCCTTGATTTCCTGCTTTATCATTAATTTATTTAATTTCAAAATGACATCATTAACCGACTTCAAAAAAGAAAGTTATGATTTCGTCATGCGGCTTTTATGTATGTTTTCGGATTATTTCAAGACTACTGGACCGATTTGAAAAATTCTTTTTTTGCTTGAAAGGGTATGCTTCCCAGATGGTCCCATGGTAATTGGCTTGTGCCCATGTTACGGTTCCACGTTATGATAATTTCGTAATTTACTCGTTCATCTTTAATAATTTTGTTCCCAAAATTGGAATAGAAAAAGAACCACATCGAATTTCCGAAAAATCGCTTCGAGGTGCACTCCCCCATGCTGCAAACAAACTTTGTGCCAAATTTCATGAAAATCGGCCGAACGGTCTAGGCGCTATGCGCATCACAGAGATCCAGACATCCAGACATCCTCCGAACATCCAGACAGAAAGACTTTAAGCTTTATTATTAGTAAAGAAGATAAAGATAAAAAGTTTCTGAACTTGGGAGTTTTTTACGAATAATGTCACGCTTTTGGGGGGACTGGGGTTCGCGAAATCATGACAGCTTGTGGCAAAGAGGAGGGAAGGAAAATATAAAGTGTGATATCACAAATTTTGGCTGAAATAAAAACACTTTTTCATAGCAATATGTTTACGTAATTTTTATGTAACAAGGAAAAGGTGAGAAGTCAGATGAAATGTGACATTTTGTGATAAAAGAGGGTTTGGGGGTTAAATATGTTTTGGAAAAAAATGTGAACAGTCACTTTACAATAGATGAGGATAACGTTCTCTTGATTTCCTGCTTTATCATTAATTTATTTAATTTCGAAATGGCATCATTTGAAGAGACTCTTCGAACAGTTTTCTGGAAACTGAATAAACTGCTGTTTCAATGTGGGAAATATTCTTTCATTCGCATGAATGTTGAAGATTTCAGTTTGTTGTTTCAGGTCGGTGGAAGTACAGTGCTTAGAAAATCGGACTTGTGATGAGAGGCTCAGCAGTTCAATACCAGAGGCCATTAAGGCCTACCGAGTATCTATGTGGTACGTACTGATTGAATCTGTGAGCTCAAAAGTCCTGGAGTCGGTCGTTAAGCATTTTACCATGGATGTAGAAGACTGCAACAAATTTCCTTCTTCATCACTCTCACGTTCAAATTGCGGGAATGGAGATAACCGGTGACGCCATCTCTCGAAGGTTAAGCCAGTTATCGTTGATCAGTGTTAGAGATGGAAATGACCTACCTCCTTACTGCCCGATTACAAATGAACATCAATTTCTTGGCATTGAAAGAGTTATTACTGATATGGTAAAGAGATCTGCGTGTGAAATTTTTTTTGTTTCAAACGCTGGTAGAACCTTTTTTTTTTTTTTCTAAATGCTTTCAGTGAAGCCAAAGAAAAAGTCCATTCACGATGCTAACAATTTGAACCCAATAAAGAAGGCAATACTTAAGCGATTCAGTTCCGAAAATTTTTGTGCTGCGGGTAAGGAATTCACGTTAGCTCCAAAATTCGTTCTTCGAGAAAAAGTCGCTATATAGTCATTTCGCAATTTTCGAATCGCGTTGCAGCGTGAGTCCATTGCAGTTTAAAATTGCACATAGAAAACATTCTTAGTTATGTTTCATGTTTCGAATATTTATTAATATTTAATTTTTAATCCTAATACCGTTTGGGATAGTTTTCCTATTTCTTTATATTTTCTTTTTTACTGGTTGTGTTTTGACACATTAACATAACTCAATTATGAAATATTTAAATATTGTAAGTTTCTGAAATACTGTAAGGTTCTGTATGCATATGTAAAATTTAAATCAAATTACGACTGCATCTTTTTACCTTTTCAAGTAGCCGAGTTGTATTTCATGAATTAAATATTCACTGTCAGGAAAGAATTAAAAATTTGAAGGTTGAATTCTATCAACTTTTAAAGCCAACTTTCAACTTCTTGCAGCGAATATTCGATAAAATCGTAAAAAATGTTTGGAATGACAAATTCATTCAGTAAAGTTAAGGAAAAATAAATAGTTCGTAGTAACATTTCATTTTCAAATGAACCATTTTATTAATCTAAACCCCTTTTCGAATTTTTCCGTTCAATCCTCAAACGGTATGTATGTGTATGCTTTTCATTTATTAATTTCTTAAATGTAGCGAAGTAACGACTACTTTTCAAAAGTAGTTTGTAGTTGCTACATTTTGAAAAAAGTAGTTATAGTTGTAGTTCGCTACAAAAAAAAATATTTTTTTACAGTCACTGGTCTGAGCCGAAAATTAAAGCAAATCATAACTTTGAGTGAAAAAACAAATGACATCTTTCGTAAAAGACTACTTAACTATGCAGTGTCGAAGCTTTAAGATTTTGAGTAAAACGCGTATAAAATTCAAACCATATGTAGGCTTTCATTAAAAAGTTTCTCTAGATCTTGTTGTATAGCAACAGACTAGTACCATATCTTGCTCCAAAACAGAGAATAGATCTTCCTGTCATTTTTATCAGTTATCTCTAAATTTTAAATTTTGGCACTTACATTCCTTTGTTTCGACTGCCTCATATTTAAATAGAACCATCAGTATTTTAACCAGCTGCCGCTATCTTCACGATTTTCTAACTTGTTCAAGAGCCATTTTACCGTCACACAGACATGTCCCCGACCGGTACACTCTCAGAAATGGACTTTCAATTTTGACGAAATTTTCTTCATTTTTGACGAAACCACTTCCAGGGATATGCTCCGAGCGAACATTTCGTCAAATTGAAGAAACTGCTTTTGTTAGTGGTTTGAAGATGCGAATTTCGTCAAATGTAACGAAATATTTCTTCATTCTAGTTTTGTCAAATTAACAATCATTTTCGTAGCTTTGAGAGCATTAGTTTCGTCAAATTAATTTCGTCATATATAAGGACGTTAATTTCGTAAATTTTTAAGAAAATTTATTTCCTTTTTTTTTTTTCTTTGAGCACAGTTTTTTTTTATTTTTGAGAATACAGTCGAACCTCGTTAATTCGAACACGCTTTAAAAAAAATAACTGCTAAAATGAACTTTTTTGCAATCCTTGTCTTATTGTTCATTGTTTTTTGGATAAAGCGAACCACGTTTTATAATAATCGATTTTAATGGTCCCTTTAAGTTCGTTATAACGAGGTTCGACTGTATTTTATAAGATTTGTGTGCATGTGATCAAATCCTAACTTCAGAATCTTACCACCGTAGTTTCCCACTTTACTGCGTATAGTCACTTTCACAGGCCCGTCATTTACGGGGTCAGGGGGTCAATTGCCCCCCCCCCCCCTCCCGTCTTGATTTTTGAACATTCATGTTTTTACACATGACTGGCCGTCATTTTAGTTGGTTTTCTGTAAAAATTTTATTGGGGACAGACTTTTTGTCATATTTGGGAAAAAATTGAAACAACAGGCCTGCAGCCTCCCCCCCCCCCCCATCAAAAAAAAGGACAAGTAATTGTTAAAGAAAGAGGCACATAAAATATGTCAAGCAAATTTTTATTTATGTAAAAATGCAAACAAACAACCTCTTAAAAAAGGTAAAACAAATTATTGCAGATTAAACTCCCCATGGTATCTAATTCCCCCCCCCCTATAATGGGGGGTTTTCTTCAAAAAATCTAATTTTTGTCGGATATTTTCCAAATTTGGCACAGAGGTTCGTTATTGGAGACTCGGGAATTCACACAAGGTCGTTTATGTCCGTCTATGTGGGGGGCGGGGGGAGACAGACAACCCCGCATTGGGGGTTCTCTTTATATAAAAAAAAGTTTTTGTCCGATATTTTCTAAATTTGCCATAGAAGTTCTTTGATGCTCAGGAATTCACGGAGGTTAGCTTTCGTCAATGTATGGGTGGGGGGAGAGGCAACCCCAATAAGGGTTTTCCTTGAAAAAAATTCATTTTTTGTCGGATCTTTCCAAAATTTGGCATAGAGGTTCGTTCATTGATGCTCAGGAATTCTCATAGGGTAGTTTTCACCCCGCTATGGGCGACAACCACCAAATGAGTGGTTTTCTTACAAAAAACCAGTTTTATCATGTCTTTTCCAAAATTGTCACAGATGTCCTTTGACGCTCGGAATTCCCTTTTTCGTCCCGCTATGGAGTGGGAAACCACGTGTGTGTAAGTGGGGGGGGGGGTCTTATAAGAACCCAGTTTTTGTCTGATCTGTTCGAAATTTGGTACATTTGTCTTTTGATAATTGGGAATTCTCATAGTGTAGTTTTCGTTCCGCTATGTGTGGCAAACCCCAACGGAGTTTTCCTTATAAAAATCCAGTTTTCGTCGAATCTTTTCCAGATTCGACCCAGATGTCCTTTGATGCTGGAAATCCACATAGAATAGTTTCCCATGGGGTAGTATTCATATGGGGTACTACCCCATGTGATTAAAGAACCTATGTGCCAAATTAGAAAAAGATCTGACAAAAGTCTGGATTTTTGTAAAGAAAACCCCCCTAATTGGGGAGGGGGGTACCCCTAAAGCGGAAAGAATATTTCAAACTGTTTGAACTACATCGCTACGTCGCGATATAAGGATGGCGATGCATCACGATGTAGAAATTCCTACATCGCCCTGCCCCTACTGGTAATATAAAAGGTCTACTTCCTCAGCAGACATTTAGTTCTGGAAAAATAAATCATGTGCCACTTTTATGCACAGTTAGATCGATATATGCTCGGGAGAAAATTGCTGAGAAGTTTCTTCTTCATTGCATCGCATGAAAAAATTCCAGAAAAAAAAAGATTTTTATCCAACTTATACCACAAATTTCAAAGAAAAAGTACAATAAAATGGACAACTTTAAGTTAGTACATATTTGTTCTAAAATTAGATACAGAAAATAAAATTAGATAATCTTAAGAAAAAGCTTACCTTTTTCTTTTTCCAATTAATTATTTGTTTTATTAATTTTGCTTGTATGTAGAATGTTTATTTGGCCAAATTTATGCTTAATACAGGAACTTTATTATTGCATGCATTTCATGCTTCATGCTTTGAAAACAATTCTCTCCAAAATTGCAAAAGGTATTTGAAAATATAAATCTTAAAAAGATGCAGATGTGAAATAAATCTTTTGGTAAAATTAATTTAGTGTAATGTTTGTTAAATAATTATAAATATATACCTTTGCTTTTTATCCCTAAGTTTGTATTTTTATTTCCAAACATGTGTAACAAGAAATCAATGTATAATATACGAACACTTAGAATATTGTTATAATTATGAAAAAGTCTTCGTCTGTCCTTGTTCTGATTATCTCCGTGATGTTGGATCCATCCTAAAAAATTTTAAAAATAGCATATATACATAATAAGTAAAGGTTTAAGTCCATGTGTGTATGCCCTCACGCACATGGATCTTTTTTCTATTTCGAGGAAAGTTTTACGATTAAATTCAGCAATTTGTTTCTGAAATAAAACATGTTTTCACGATTTCTTTCAAAATCTGAGGGGTTTTTTTTTCTTAAGTTAAAAAGCTACGATTCGCTTGTGACTTTGAAAAGCACCTGATTTAATTTTCATATTTTTCAAAATATATGATTATTTCGACGCTGACAGTTTTTTTTCAAGCAGATTGCAAGAATGAGTTATTTTTACAGCGGATGAACAAAATTTTCATTTATTCAGCTAGACTCTCAGTTTCTGAAATTAATTTCTGAATAATATTCTAGCATTAGAGTTTCTTCAATTTATCGAGAATCAGCATTATTTAGCCATTAAACGAGTTAATTCTTTTGCACATCAAGTCGTGAATTTTCCTTTTTTTTTTTTTTTTTTTTTTTTTTTTTTTGAGCTATAAAAAAAATCAAGGGTGCGAAAATTGTTGATCTGTGATTTTTTTTTAAATTTATTTTTTATTTTAACCAATAGCCAAAATACACCGTTTTTTTCCCCGATTTTCGTGTTCCGTTTTCTTCACGAATGTTTTCTGAACTACTCCCCCCCCCCCCTACCCAAATTAGTTCCAATAAAGTACTTATGAATTAAGTAGTACTGAAACTGGTGATTATGATTTTATTTGCACTTTTTTCAGAGATTTTATTGTGCTATGTTATCAATAAACAACATTTACTTACCGAGCTTTACCTCCTTAAACCACTATCAAATTAGAGTCAAAAACCCAGGGCTCCAACACTCGAAGCCACGCTCCATTTCATAAGTTGACTAGTAATTACATAAAGCTATCTTCTAGCTGATGGATAGGGATTTAGTAGGAAAAAAAACTGATTTTTCTGCTATACTGGGGGTAGAGTACTTACAAAATTGGGCGTAGCTTAAGGGCGTGTGTACTTCGGAGTTCTTTAACTCAGCTGGTAATGATTTTAAGAGAGAATGCTTGCCAAATAAAGTTGTTAATTGATAGTATAGTACCTTGAAATCTTTACAAAATATTCGAACGAAATCATAAAATCATCAGAATCAATCACTAGTACAAAAATATTCAAACATAACTCTACTTACTAGTTTGGGACGGAGACGAAGGGGATATCACCTTTTAACTAAGCATATTTGATTTTTAAAATATGCAATTTTCACGCAGTAAATAAAAAAATGGCAAGGGAGAAGAGTTGAAAAAGATAGGGGAAACCCAATAACTAAGTGCATTTTCTTGTTTGTTTGTGTCTTGAGAACTAATTGACTGATATCAATGGATTTTTTTTCAAAGGTATATAATGAAAATAGGTACTAGTGTGGTGAGCAAAGCTTGTTACATATATAAAGCTTATCATATATTTTCATTATCCTTTTAATTTTTCATATATTTTCATTATCCTTTCAATTTTTCAATTGAAGTTCGGTTAAATTTTCAGGCATTTTACTTTATATCCAGCAAAATCACAACTCCAACTAAAAGATTTGGATTTATTGGAAATCATCTATAAAATACTTCTTAGTCTGATTTAATGTAGACCGGGATTTCTCACTTTTTGTTGACAATATCTTGAGGCGGCAAATATGGCAATAAAATTAATGCTGCATTTATTTTAGCTGTAGAAACTATGTATAATGGAAAAATTCATAATAATGACAAATCATGTAACACAAATTGACATAGAAAAACTTATAAATTTAGTGCATGAAGTGGGAAAATAAACAACAAAAAATGCTTACTATTATTATTACAATTTTCAAACATGCTATACTATCTTTTCTTTTTAAATCGAGGTTAAACATTAAAACTTCACTTAAATAATTTATTTTGATTTGCGGAAAAATTGAAAAAATATTGAAAATATTCTGCTGAAATATCAAGAACAAATATAGAGTTCTTTATGGAAATTAATATTTTCTCTATCTTAAAATGATTTTATCAAATTGATATTTACTTTAACTCATGTTTATGCAAGTAAAAAAAAAAAAAGCTGCACAAATAATGAACATAAGCACTTATTGCTAGAAACATCTGCCGCAGGGAAAGAGATTATATAAACAACGTGGGGTAAGCTGGTAAGCATATTGGGGGATTGGTATATAGTATTTGTTTAAGAAAATAAAAATGCAGAATGAAACAAATTTGAATTATTAAACTAAAAAATACACTTCGTTTAACATAATTATTTTTTTTTAATTCATGGAGAAGAATGAAAGCACATAACCATGTAATATATTCCATGTTGAAATTAAAAGCTTCAAAGTTCTATGCCTTTTATAAAAGCGCTGTATTTATCATCTGTGTTAGTTAAGCTACGGTGGAGGTTTTTTTTTTTTTTTGTAAGTTTAAATTCGTACAAACTCTTTAGTCATGTTTGTAATTTTTTTAACGAAATAAAGGAAGTACGCTTTTGGAAACAAATGTCAACGAACCAACATTTTCTTTTACAAATAAAAAAAACAACGCTAGCTAAGCCTAACGTGGAGATGACTCAAAGTTAACACACACAGAATTCTAAACCTAATCGAACCGTTCGTTTTCAATTTTAATGTGTTTTAAATACAACTACAAACACAACACTAAACAAAAATGTAACAATACATAAAAGAAGGCACATTGCACATACAAATTTCAATAATTACTAACCTTTTTTATGAATCCTTTAGAATAATTGAGGTAAGATAATTTAACGAGCAAGTACAAGATTGAAACGAAAACTCCCAGAATGCACTGCAATGTAACGAAATTGGGACGAAGTAATTTCGTGAAAAATTTGAGAATTCTGGTTTCGTCAAATATCAGGTGATTCGGTGACGAAAGGATCGTCGAAAATTACGAAATAGTGCTCGAGGATTGCCGAATCGTCAAAATTGAGCGTTTCATTTTTGACAGTGTAGTTGGACTGAATTCCTTCTTAGTCTAAGATTTGGTTTCCAATCAGTCGTTTAAAATTCTGAAATTTCAAAATTAATTTCATTTACGGGCTTAGAATTGCTGGTTTAGAAGGTCATGGAGTGAAAATATAATATTTTCATTTACACTTGAAAACTATCAATAAAGTAATCTCTTCGTTGCAGAAATTTGTTTCCAACTACAACAGATTTTTTTTTTAATTTGTAGCAGCTAATTCTTTAAATAAAATATTTCATTGTTTATTTTACTACAGTAAACAGCTCAGTATAAACTTACTACGTTAAAAACTAATTAAGAAAATTACCCTTGTCATTACAGGAAAACTGAAACTTCTTTGTGACATAATTAATGGAGTTAATAAAACATTCTAACAAGTGGAGGATAAAACACATTAAACCGCCTATCCCACTTCCTTTAATTTTGATAAAACTATTCAAGACCGCGTTAATGAATACTTATTTGGCAGAAAGGGGCATAACGGCCCTAACCCATTTTATCAACCTAATGAGACAGGACCTCGCATAGAATATTCCACCGCATCTCTGGTGAGGGGCTTCCGAAGAAGTCTTCGCTTCCAATAAATTAATTTGCAAATCAAAAGAAGAATCCTTATTAAATAGGAGAACGCTTTTGCGCTCAATAAATTAGGAAACCAAGGAAAGCAAGATACGTCTGGGAGGGTTTCTCTTATGCACTCATTTATGTTTCACGCAAAATTGATTTCTGACGTCATTATTATTTTGTTTCCTCGGGAAATGTCGCTATTGGACGAATGGCTAACATTTATTGTAACGTTGTTTTAGCATGAGGGATTTGAAAGTTTTTCTTAGCGAAATGCATCGAGCAAAAATTATATTTGAGATTGTAATTGAAATTGTAAATAAGACATAAAATCTATGAGGATATATAATTTAAATTAAATTTCATAGGCTTTAGATTTAAGTGCCATGTCACATTTAGTGTCTTCTTTTGCGATACGGTATTAATTGTTAACGCATCGAAGACCATATGTTTTGACCTTACTTATTTGTACGAGGTAGAAGAAATATTCAAAAAAAATTTCCCTCAAAATTCAACCTAAATTTCCATTTCAACAATTCGTGAGTTTTGCTCAAAACGAAAAGTTTAAGGGCCCATGAGGAATCGGAAAATACTATTTGATTTGCCTCAGATATTTTTCACGATGTTTACTTACCATTACACAACTTTTCCACACTAAGGCAAGTTGAAAACCGAAAAAAAAAAGTTTTTTCGCTCCAACCCTAGTATCTTATAAAAAAAAGTTTTCTTCACTAATAATAAAGCTGAAAGTCTCTCTGTCTGTCAGGATCTCTGTGACGCGCATAGCGCCTAGACGTTAGGCCGATTTTCATGAAATTTGGCACAGAATTAATTTGTATCATGAGAGCGTGCACCTCGAAGCTATTTTTCAAAAATTCGATGTGGTTCTTTTTCTATTCCAATTTTAAAAACAAAATTATCTTAAGATGGACGAGTAAACTACGAAATTATCATAACGTGGAACCGTAACATGGGTACAAGCTAATTGGCGAGAAAATTCACCATACATTATTTGTAAATATAAAGGCGAACCAAAAGACCTTTTAATTTTTCTATAACGGGCAAAGCCGTGCGGGAACCACAAGTAACTAATAAAACAATAAAAGTTCAAGAATTACTTGGGTAAAAATAAAAAAATGAGAAATTCAGAGTAGTAAAAGCACAAGTAGTGTAACTAATTTTAAAAGTTTTAAATTTTATGTTCAATTACGGCAAAAGTAGAGCTTTACATTGTAAAAATAAATCATGCTCCTCTTCTCAGAAAGCATTAAAAAGCGCTTTAATCCCGCCATAATTTTACTTCAACACCTTGAGTATAGTTGTTCAACCGAAGATTTTAATCGTTATATTTTGTCTCGAGCTTCAAATAACTTTTTTACTTCAACAACTACAAAGCATGCAAATTCAAAAAGCAGGTACATTAGAAAATTTAAAGTAAGCCATCCACTCTGTTTCGTATACTCAAATATTCTCCGAAAGTTTTCAATTTCAAGAATTTTTGTGAGGACATAAAAGTACATGACAAAGATATATCTGAATGCAAAACGTGCTTCGAATTCTGAAAAGAAGAAACATTAAAATTCGGCGCCAATTGTTCGACTGACAAAAACGAGTTGCTTAAGTCGTTTCATGCTTTCTTAGAATGTGCCTTGTAGGAACGAACTAAACGGATTTTCTTACAAGGAGCTTAATTAAATATCGATTTGCCATTAAGGTAAAACAGGCATTTAAATCTGGGAAGAACCATTTTGACAAGCAGTTAGAATTCGACAGATGATTTCGACTCATGTTCATCAACTGAGGGGAAAAAAACTTGCAAAGAAACTTAATGGCTTTGGTGCATTTTCGGGCAGTCATTTTGGTTTTTATGCAGAACACTTTTGAATTATCGAGCTCTATTGAAATGACTTTGGCTCGTATTCTGGTGTGTAAATTAAGTTTTCGAAAGCTCTGTGGATTGAAAATTAAAAGTAACTTCCTCCATCCGAAGTGAGTTGCTGTCTTTGGTTGGACACTTTTGTGCAATTATTAATACTGATATTTTATGATTTTGCTTAAAATTTTTATAGATTTTAGGTTTAAAGCTCTAGACTAGGAATTCTGAATAGTAGCCACTGTCTACCAGAGTCACAGAAAATGGTAGCCACTTTTGACTTTTAGTTGCAATTTTTTAAAAAGGGCAAGAAATAAATAACCTAAAGGGAATTTGTTCCTAATTGCGTTGCCAAGGTGAAGTCGGCTGATGCGCTGAACGTCACAGAATTGATAGCGCGATATCGTAATACGATATACGATATGAATTTTTGCAAAGAAAAAAACACATGGTTACCACTTTTGGTGACTGATATTTGATTTTTTGGTAGCCATTTTCAATGAAATGGACGCTCGTTGGCGACTGGCGGCCGCTACACTTGAGATTTATTTTAGGTGCTATATAATCAACTAACCATTTTTACTTACCACGCATTTCCTCTTTTTCTCTTTTTAAATCAGCACCAAATTAGATTCCAAAACTCAGCTTTCGCGCTTACCCCCTTAAACCCTGCCCAATTTTGTACGAACCCGACCTCCAGCATACTATATAATCTGTGTGCTTTCTAATGAATTTCTAATGCATTAGCTGGAACAGAGGTTCCCA
Source organism: Uloborus diversus (assembly GCF_026930045.1). Taxonomy (NCBI): domain Eukaryota; kingdom Metazoa; phylum Arthropoda; class Arachnida; order Araneae; family Uloboridae; genus Uloborus; species Uloborus diversus. Next base: position 22,133,691 of record NC_072734.1, on the reverse strand, counting down.
AACTTTAGGGCTCTGTGCCCCCTTTAACCCCTGATATAGGGACATGCTGTCCCTCCCCCTCGAACATAATTGGTCAATGCAAGTAGCACAATCGTACAGCACATTCGACTACTTTTTGTCGCATATTCGGAGTCCGGCATCCGGTCAAATCACTTTTCGACGCATTACTACTGCATATCAATGCATAATACACTCCTCGAAACAAGTGTCATAACTCGATTAAATTGCCGATTCCGAAATAATGAATTCATTTAAAGTCGAGTTAGTGACAGTATGAATATGAAAAGGCTAATAAGCCTGTCACCTGCACGCGAGGGTATGACGCAAAATTATATATCGTTCATTAGAATGTAACGAAGCATTTCGAACATTCGAACTTGATTCTAGAATAATTTGCTGTGAATTCCACTCAACTCATGTAATCGTAGCTTCTGCAGTGAAGGAGAAATTAATTATCTTTTGAATTGTCAAATGAAGCGCTGTTCATTAATGAGCCAACACGTGAAAGGAGTATCTCGTTAATAAATAATGAAACTGAAAAATCACACGAAATGAAATCGTACTTTTCGTTATAAATTGAAGAAAATAAATCGGAACAACTATACATAAAGAGGAATGGAAGTGTGGGAGAAGGAGAAGTTATATCACAAATGTACAGTTTACGTCGGATGTTTGCCAAATTTGGCACAGAGGCCCTTTATTGCTCAGAAGTCCACACGGGGATTTCGAAATTTTAAAAAAATCCAAAATTTATATTTAGATCTCCTTGTGTGTGTGTGTGTGTGTGTGTGTGTTTTAGCAATCACGATTGCTTATTGACTGTTTTTGGCGTTCCTATGATTTTATTTTCCCACCAGCACCCTCTGCAGCACCACCGCCGGCCGACCTCACGATGCTGCTCCTCCGGCGAGCAAAGTCTCCGGGTTGCGTCCATATCCTACACTTACACGCATACACACACGCACCTACAACATACACACATACACCCACACACACACAAACACATACACACACACGCATACATACAGACACCTACACACCATACACACACAAACACATACACACACACGAATACATACAGACACCTACACACCATACACACACACCTACACATACACACAATTACCCAAACTCTCATGCCTGCACACAGACACAAACACATATGCCTACACACATATACATACCCCCCCCCCAACACATACAAACACACATACACACAACTACCCACACACACAAACACGCATGCGAAACACACATACACATACCCCCACACACACACGCCAACATACACACGTACACTCGTGATTGCAAAAAACATAATTTGAATAAATGACGTCAAAATTCAAATTAATTTTTTTTTAATCCAAAGAGGTCTAAATATAAATTCCAAGTCATAAAATTGCTTTTTTTCTACACGTTGACGGAAAATGTTGTACTTGTGTTTATTTTTTTATTTAAGCTTGATTATTGAACATGCGTCCACTTGACGCAACTCTTATTTTTGAGATAGATCGGTCAACGCCGGGCATCGCAGCTAAACTTCATTCACGAGAAAGTTAGATTAGATGTAAACAAAGAATTGCGCCATTTGGCGGCCATAATCACGTGTTGGCTTGGGAAAGAGCAAATAGGTGCCAAGCAGACGACGAATACGAATCATATTTGTGTGGGGTTTTTTTTTTTTTTTTTCAATTATTATTAATCAAGAGAAAATGCCCAAAAGTGGTATAGCGGCAAACCATCTGGAAACCTTTTTATTTATTTTTTGTCGCTCTATCCGGTGAACAGAGTTTAGTACTTAATAAACTACCAAACTGGAGTGGAAGAAATGCTTTTCAATTAAATGGAATAATATATATACAGACACATATAAATCCCCTTGTTTTCATTGTTTTGAAAAAAGAAAACTTTTTGTTTCGCCTTTTGAATTTAAAAAAATAAATTAGCCACTATTTCAAAAGAAGTGGCTATTAATGAATCTATTAGTACCGGCCACTGACCACTAAAGATTGAATCCAAGTTTGCTCTTCAGCAGTGCTGTAGTTGGAAGAAAATGTTTGGGTGGGGGGTGGGGGGAACACCTCAAGGGAAAGTGGGTTGAAACCAATTCACATTACGTTTGCGTTATTTTTACCGTAAAGAAGAAAAAGAAAAGCGAATATACCTATCCCCCTCCCAACCCCACCCTAACTATAGCATTGCCTTTAAGAAATTAACACACATATATGCCTAGATACAGACAACAGCTATTATACTGCCGTGTGCAGGTAAAGGACGGTAACTGCACCAAATTTTTCATTTTTCAATTTATTGCATTATTGTCATCTATTGTACTTTATCTTTATTGTGCAAGCTCGCTTATTTGCTTTCCGCTGAAAAAAAGGGGCGACAAAAATGTCTAATTCCAACATTTTCCTACTGTTGCTATTGAATTCACCACATATTTCCTCAAATATCTCGAAAACGTATTTCTGCTGATACTGCCGTTTACCTGCACACGGCAGCATACAGCTATAGCACAGCATATTTATTTAATAAAGAAAAAGACTTTCAAGATAAATCATGTATGTTATTTCTTAATCTAATTTTTTGGTCAGTACACTGTAAAAAAAATTCGGAAACGTTTCTGCGTATATCGTGCAGCTGCGGTTCATGAAATTTTCGAAAACGTTTCTGAGTATTTCGGAATTCTCTTTCTGTAATGTCCGGAAACGTGTCTGAGTATTTCGGAATCCTCTTTCTGTAATGTCCAGAAACGTGTCTGAGTATTTCGGAATCCTCTTTCCGTAATTTTCAGAAACGTTTCTGAGTATTTCGGAATCCTCTTTCCGTAATTTCCAGAAATGTTTCTGAGTATTCTGTGCAGCTGTGGTTCATGAAAGTTTCGAAAACGTTTCCGAGTATTTCGGAATTCTCCAAACAATTTTCAAAAACGTTTCCGAGAATTTCGGAATTCTTTTTCCGTGATTTTTTCTAAAATATAATTCTTTATTATAGTATTGCATACCATATCAGTTTCAATTCTTTCATATCTAAGAGCAATAATACAAGCAATTTTAGAATTATTCGTGGATTTTTTTTTTTTTTTTTTGGAATTTCTAGTGACAAATAGCATGGTTAACAGCATAACATATGCACAGTTATAAATTTTTGAAAAATTATGAAATAATCTAGTAGTTTCATTCCTAATCACAAAATCGTCGGGGAATTGGAGTGGAGGTACCTTCTGAAAAGTGGGGATTGTTTGTTAAACAATCTTAAACTTCAGTTTTTCTCTCAATATTTTCAAGACAAAACTATCAACATATTGTATTTTTAATGCAGAACTTAAAAACATATCTTGTATCAAACTTGATAGCTTTTATCTTCGGATAAAATTTGACAGGACTTACCTACCCTTCGCGTTCCGGAATTCGTTCACCTCAAGTCAATTTCTCTGACGAACAAAGTGTACCGAAAAGTACCAACAGAGAAATTGATGAATTTAAATATGACACCAAGTCCCCCTGCTGGAACCATTCGGGTTGATTCTTCTGTTCTTGCCCTTTTCCAGCTCATCACAAATATCAATACTTATTCAAAATAGGTTACTGATTTTATTTTTACAGTGTGCGCAAAATGCATTATATTTTTTATTTATTAAAACATTGAACTCTATTACATGATTATTCCATTTCATATATACGAGAATAACCCCTCCCCCACCATAAAAGTGATGGTGCACCCATAAAATGCTATGAAGCGCCCCCCCCCCCCCTTGAAAAAGCAACATCATATACATTATAAATCAAAGTATCACATACATTATAAATCAAAGTATCATATAAATTATAAGTCAAATACTTTAATATGGTGTAAAAATACAAAATTATTTTATTAAGTCTTTTTTTTTTTTTTTTTTTTTTGCTTTTGGTAAAATTGAGGTTCGTAAAACGAAAAAAATGAAGACACTTTTAAATACATATATGTATCTATTTGTTAAATAAATTAATACACATTTAACTAATTTAAAGCGTTTCGCTAATGCAAATATTAAAAGAGATATCGTCATTTAGATAATACTGAAGCACTATGTTCCTAATTACAAGAGATAGTTTTTTTTTTTTTTTTTTACTTCATACAATCTAGCTACACTGTTTACAAGAGAATGAAAACATGCAACCTTAAAGACGAACTATCAAACCTGACAATTTGCATATTATAACATTTAATTCATAATGCTTGATACATAGCCAAATATTAACTGAGATTGACACATAAAAACAAAGTACACAATAACACATATTTAAATTTTTTTATAATCTTCAATTCATAAATTTTACAGAATAAAACTAGACACACTTGCACTTTAAATATGTGTTCTATGTAATGTAAAATATTTTCAAATTGCAATAGTTCACAACGAAAAAATAATACTGAAGAAAATAGTTTTTTTTAACGAGATTTATATGAACTAAATCTCTTTAAAGTAATAGAGTTGCAAAGCGACTTACCTATTCGTCGGTGGTGGTCTTTTGCAGGCTTTGGTCACCAAAAAGGTGATTTTTATGACAGAATAAAATTCTGCCAACAAAAATTACCCATTTGGTAGAAAGAAGAAAAGTATCCAAGAAAAAAGTAAATTACCTACACAAGTTATGCGACGCAATGAATTTACATGGCGTCCTCTCGGTAGTTATTTGGTTTTCAATTTCAGTTTGTATTCCTTCCGCGAGCATGCGTCGAGAATTTGCACTTCGTACTTAAAAATAAGTGACATAGCTTCAAATTCAATCTTATGACGATACATATGCAAGAAAATATAAGACTTTAGAATTATCTTCAGTGAATTCATGCGAGGAACAAAACTTCTACTAATCCCCTTGATAAGTGTTACTTCGCATACATGAGTCAGCACTTGTTTTCATTGCGTGCTTTCGAAAGTTTCAGTTTAGATTTACTGCTGGACTATAAAATTGTGAGCTGCGCATGCGTCGACTCTTACTTTCTTGCTATACGGGAAACGTTTTTGATTATAGCAGAAAACTGCGGAGGGCGTACGAATCTGTGTATTACGGAAAACTTTTTTATATATTCAGAGAGTTTTCCGAGATTTTTTACAGTGTACGTCATAACTTTCTTAATACTTTATCGAACTTCGTAAATGAGGTGTCATTTTAAGATTTTTTTCACCGCTATCGGTAAAAAAATAAATAAATAACAATTCACATTTTGAATATTTTTGAAAAATTACACTTAAAAAAACGATTTTTGAATTCCTACTGCCGATTTATCAACCACTAAGAGAAATATCGTAATCGAACCAGTATCGATTCGATGCGATTATTATTTTATTCTGTACGCATTACCGCATTTGCATCGATGTCGCACACTTACACATTGTGTAGTTGCAGGACCGCCGAAAACCCTATCGGGCCCTTTTCAGTAAGGTGGGCCCGCCTCTCCCCGTAAATCTAATAAAATTTTTATTTTTGAATTGCGAGCCGGACCCTCCTTAAGGCCGGACCCCTAGTTTCCGAGCAGACTGACATGGCCTATCTTTGGCCCAGTGTAGTTGGAGTAGGAGGGCTTGGAGTGTGTTCAGATGACGAAAGTTTGCTTAAGTTTTTTAGCCCAAGAAACAATTCTACACTTAACTCCATAAAAAACAAATGGTAAATAATATTTTCTTATAAATTTTTTCCTAGTTACTCAAATAACAGAAAATAATATACTTTTAAGTAACATTTCAGAGTTAAAATGTACAAATGCAGATAAAGAAAAGAAAAGAAAGAAACGTAAGTGACCCCTGCATTCTAGTGCGAGAAGCACTTAAAAAGATTCTAATTAAAGCATTACAAAAAGAAAAGAAATCTACATTGCACAATATACATGCAAATATGACAAAATATAGCACTTATCAACTGCTTTAATACTCATACTAGGTAACATCCTTCCTTTAAACGATGCTTTGTCGTTAGCAGCTCATTTCCCAGTCATCCAGCTCTTAATATATCTTGAGTTACAATGAGTAAATACCGGAAATTGAATTTTCCACTTAAGTCAGAGCTCCAATGAGGATATAGAATCCTCCTCCTCTGTTCGCTTTAGACACCTAATATTCTGTTCGCGAATTTCTGGAGGTAGTTTTGCCATGGAAACACCTTGCCCACTTCCTGGTACAAACTCTATCCATTTAAGTGGGGAATATGTTTGACCACGGCCTATCCAATTTAAGGGTATAGCTAATTCCTTACTACGAGTCCTAACTAGCAAGGCTTAATATATTCCTGCGTAGAAATAGAAATAGTGTCAGTGGCGCTGCGAGAGGGGTGTTTGGATGCCCTCCCAAAGCCCTTGGTTTTAACTAATATTGCCATTCCCATTACGGAAGATTAGATACTCATTAAGACTGTTATGATCCTCCCCCAGGAGTTAAATTCTGGTTGTGCTAGTGAGACTGTTACATAATTTCTAGAAACAGTTAAATGGTAACTGTCGCAACTGATCGAGGTTAGCCTTGAACTTTTATTTTTGAACTTTTCCTTCCGCACACCGCTTTTTGGATCTGAAGTGAACTGAGCGAGAGATAAAAAATAAATAGAATTGATGGAAGGACTGGGCGACGTTAAATATGCTCGTGATCTCAATGTCCTCCAAGTGAAACGATACCTCTGGGGGTGCTAGCACCAAGTAGCTATTAGCTCCTGGACTAGTTCTAAATTCTCATTAACTGTTCGATCCGGTGATGATGATGCCATCTATCGGTATATAAAATATATAAAATAATGGAGGCAAGGCACTTAGTATGCAGTCCTCGACATAAACACAGTTGTAGTCAATTGTGACTCTGAATAGGAATAGGAATAGGAATTGGTGGAACACCGAAAATGATTTTCATGCGGTCCGATTAGTAAATTTGTTATTCCAAGTAGTAAATATTTTGTTAATATAGGGAATTTTTTTGTTTAGATAGTACTATGCGTTTTCTTTAGTCAATTTCAGTAACTCTCTAAGTAATTTAAGATGCAAACGCCCAAATCGAATCGGCAAAGGGTAAGATTTTTACCTACAATTTCAATCTAAGATACCGATTAGTACATAGTCATAATTTTCGCTTAAATGAAGATATCGGTGATTTCGTGAGATGAAAATTTCACGAATTTTATATGAACGATCTACCGCGAAAAAAATATTTCACAAGTCTTAAATTTTCGCGATTGCAACGAACTCGCGGAAATCACGAAAATCAAAGCCTTACGAAAATAAATGCTTTTACAGTTTTTTTCGTGCAGCATTCAGGAAGCTCTATCAATGATACTTTATGAAAATGTTCATTAAAAAACTCGAAAAAAATGTTCATTTAAAACTCGAAAAAAATGTTCATTTAAAACTCGAAAAGAATGTTCATTTAAAACTCGAAATTTGTCAGAAACATTCTTATCTACAAGCAATATACCGAGAGCCCCGTTTTACCATACAAAGACTGCAGTTTCGTCCTTCCGATGAACTCCTCAGTCTGGAATATACAATAATCGAGCTGGAGACAATTTGCATCTCATTTGGGTCATTGTCCATTCCAGACTGATGAGTCCATAACGAGGAAACTGCAGACTCTGGATGACATAACAAGACTGTCGGATTATTGCATGAATTTTTTCCATAGCAACCGACTTAAGGGTAGAAACTTATTGCTTGATACTCTTATCTACGTTGGACTGAGAGAAAAATTACTGATGCATTTGCACTTCGCAATCCATTAAGGACATATAATTTTGTTTCATATGATCTGAGACAGTGTGTCGATAAAATGAGTATCGAGCGTACTTGGAAGCTAAACCTTAGTGGTTCCGCGTTCGGCTGACCACCTAATCGGAATATCAGTCTTGCATCCCAGAGCGCTTGGTCAGGAAAACTGAGATGTGCTCAATTAGCCGTGGCCCTTATGAGTTGTTACGCCTCTGAATTCGTTTTTTTTTTTTTTGATCTGAGAAAACAAATTTATATGCCGTTACCCATACTACATTATAAACCAGAGATATTGCTAGCTTTTTTTTTTTTTTTTCAAGGCATGAAAATGCACCTTGAGATTTTTTAGAGGGGTGAAATTCATTTTGGTGGAGTGAAATGTGTGAAAACAGTAAAGACCATAATAGTGATCTATTTCAATAAAAAAAAACTCCCAACTTTTTTAAGATAAAATGGATAACAGCAGGGAAAGAAGCAATGAGTACAATTTTGATTCTTAACCACTTTAATGTACGACATTCTGTATGTAAAGAACTAAAAAACATTCAAAACTGCAATTGTTTTTTCCTCTACTATCCTAAGCTTGACTAAATTCCTAAAGTGTGTTTTTTGTTTGCAGCGCGTGAAATACACTTGTATAGCCGTCAAAAACCCCTATGACTGAAAGCAACATATACAACAAAAAAAGATGTTCATTTTTTTTTTTTTTTTTTTTAAATAACAAGTAAAGAAGATGTAAATTACGGAACCAAATGTTAAAATCTTCAACATTTAAATTTTAGGGGCCTCCTTGGCTCTGCGGTAGAAGCTTCGTCTTCTAAGCCAGAGCTGGTAGGTTCGATTCCCGCCGGTGCCCTGGGTATTATTTCTTTCTCCTGTGTTATAAATCTTTCTTGTGTGTGTTCGAAGGCAAGGCGCTTGGCACGCAGTCCTCTGTGTATGAAAAGTTGTTTAGCTCCTAAATAAATTTAAATTTTACTTACCTGTTGTGAAAGGAATATGTTGGAAGCACAAACTGAAGAGTTAATAGAGAAACAACGGTTTCGATTTGATAACACACATTGAAGTCTTCAGTTATTCTCAGCGGAAAAGCTTTATACTCGGATAATCCACAACGTTTTTCCAAATTTTGTTCTCAGGACAATACAAATGAGAGATTTACAATACATGAGAATGGAAGACCACCCAGGGCACCGGCGGGAATCAAACCCACACCTCTGGCTTAGAAGACACAGCTTCTACCACAGCACCACCGAAGCCCTACAATGGTTTCACAAACGACTTTTGATTATTTTAGTGTGGTATTGATCCAATTAAGGTTATTTTATTTATTTATTTATTTATTCAGAATCTGCATAGTTTCACACACATAGAAGACTGCGCGCCAAGCTCCTTGCCTTCAGACACACACAGGAAAGGTTTACAACACAAGAGAAGGAAACAACACCGAGGGCACCGGCGGGAATCGAACCCACGACCTCTGGCTTAGAAGACAAAGCTTATACCACAGAGCCACGGAGGCCCCAGGTGATCATTTCTTTTGTTTTACATCGAATACGCTAGTCACTCAATTCTTCTTCTTTAATTTTTATTTATTTATTTATTTATTTATTTATTTATTTATTTTTATTTTTTATTTCATTTTATTTTATTTTATTTTTTTTTTTTTTTTTTTTTGATTTGATGAGTAGGTACTACAATCTCATTAGATGTTTCGCCTCCCTTACATATGTTATATTTTTATTTCATATAGTACACACAGAACATGAAAGAATTTACAGCACAATGAAGGTAAAGGGCCTCCTATAGTATTTGTGGGTTTTTTGTTGTTTTTTTTTCTTTTTTTTTTTTTTTTTTTTGAAATTCAATGTAAAAATTTGAAGGTTGATGGGTAAGAGCGGCAGTTTCAAAATTTTGCCATAGCACGAAAAAATCACTGATCTGGGGCTGGGTCACGCCGCAAGTTTAATTCTTTTTACTTTTATCTAAGGTAGGTGCAGGTACTAAGGCCTGTCGGCTAATAAAGACTAAACAACAGAAATACAATTTAAAATGTTCGTATCCACTGAAGGACGCACTCGTTGATAGCTAACACTCATGTGGCACTTCATACTGGTCGCGACATGTTGCTCACTTGTTGCGACCAGTGCGACGCGATTCGTTTGCGCGGAGCGGTTGTGCAACACGAATAATAAAAAATCGTCCGACTGAATGTTAAATATTTTTTATAATATTTAGCACTTACAGAGATATAGTTTTGCGCTCTAGTTTTCTGTTGTTAATGCTTCTATCCATCTTTGATGTTTGAATTATATATATATATATATATATATATATATATATATATATATATATATATATATATATATATATATATATATATATATATATATATATATATATATATATATATATATATATATATGTATATATATATATATATATATATATATATATATATATATATATATATATATATATATATAAACCAATTATTGTACTTTTCTGTACTTTGTACACGATGTCAGTGGCTAATAAGGCCTACCAAATTTGATCTTAGGCCTTATTATACTCCTTTGTTTTTGCAACAATATTTGTCAGTTTTACATCTTATTTTAAATCTTTCTCAATATATTAGATGTTTATAAGTAGTTACAACTATTTACTAATTGGTTCAGTGTTATAGTAGCCCAAGCAGACCTTCTGAAAAGTTTTATAACATGGTTCTAGTTCGGACAATGAAAAAGACAATGTGCGGCTCGCTCCATTAAAACGTACAGCATTTCAAGAACTTATGCCTACGTCTGAGAAAATTATGAAAAAAAAAAACATCATTTGTTAGAAGAAAAGCCATTAATTATTAGAGAACCCCAGTCATTAAAATTTTGTTTGACAGAAACAAGAAAGAGAAGAAATTAAAAAATACGTAAACCTTCAATGAAGGAAATGATACAAAAGACAACGATGCTATTTGGTATTGTAACACACTTGTGTGAGAACAAGATGAATTACATGAAACTATGTACATCTAAAATGCGGCAAGTGGTATCATAAGGAATGCGTAGGTGTTACAGTCTATGACAAAGATAATTTTGAGTATCCTGACGGTTGAAGAATTTTTTTTTTTTTTTGTCATATTGAAAATTTAAGTATGATTAATGCATATATATTACAATTGACCTCAATAATCAATGTTAGAAGCTTATTTTGATTATTTAAGAGTGTTAAAGTTTTTAGGACTTATAATCATACCATAGTATAATAAGGACTAATGACAAGTTTTTTAAAAATGTTTTATTTCATGCTTGTTTTCTGCAAAACTGGTGATTTTTCGTTAGTTTCTTGTAGTAATTGATCTGTAAGTTTAATTAATATTACAATTCGTTGATTCGGATATATTGTTTTTATTTAATTTCAAATCTCTCTTAGGTAGGCCTTATTTCCCACACCTCCCTTATACCTAGTGTGTAGAAAAAGTATTAGATTTGCGAAAGCTTTCAAATTTTGACGGATTTACATGTTTTAAGGTGTGTTGTATCATTTTCACCCTTCTTGACAAATGTCGTTCTGTGTGCGTGCTTCAGCATTTGTGTGACCGATTTTGTGCCCCACTCTTGCTTAAAAACTACTGCATAATATCGCACGTAGTTTTATACACATATGTTCTTTCATGTCAATTGGTGCTGATTAGGTTTTGGACGCAAATCTTTCAGGTGGGGCAATGAAAACGTCTTCTTCGTTATGCGTGACTGCTGTATCTCAAGACGTAGTGCAGGGATGGGTTCAGACAAAAATTGGTCGATAGGTAGACCTCAAGTACACATATTGATCCTAATTTTGTGTCAATAGCGCCTAGGGAGAAATCAAACTTTTTTCTCGTCAATACTGACTGATATATCTCAAACGTAATGCGAGGATTCAGACAAAATTTGGCACATAAGTGATTCTAAATGCAGGGGCGCACCCACCCCCCTAAATCTCGTAACCCCTCCCCTCTCCCAAAAAAGCATGAACCCCCTAAAAAGGAGAAAAATATCCTTCAAAACACCCTTTCCCCCCTAAAAATGTCAGTGGTGCAGTCAGCGCCATGACCCCCTCCCAAGTGGGCACCCCTGCTACGTGCTGATCATGTTCCAGCACAAATTGCTCTAAATAAAAGGATTTTCGTCATTGTCTGTGAGTTATAATTAGCTTAAATTAATAACTAACATAAAAAAATAAAAGTTAATCATCTTCTTTTAGGGTAGCCCAGAGGACAGCAAGGGGTTAGTGCTCGAGCTCTTTATCAAAAATTGTGAAATTTCCAAGAATTCAGCTAAAACCAGTCTTGTTTTTAGGACTTAAATTAAAAAAGACATAAGTTTAAAACCAAATTTGCATTCTTTTGTGAATTTAATGGGGAAAACAAACTTGCACATTTAAAATTTCGACACCAATAATTGAAAATGCGGATTCGCCGACATAAAATGGAATTTTTTGGAGATTCTAATTTAGTTCGAACTGCAGTTCTAACTTTTTATCACAAATCCTAAATAGAATTTTGAACCTTTCAGGCGATTGGTGACAAATTCGTTCTGGTTGGCACTTAGAAAAAGCTTAATGATTTAAAATTGTATCTGTTACCATCATTCTGTTTAAAATTCTTTTTATTAGTTTTATTGCATAATCTGAGACCTTTTTTTCGCAGCAAAAGACACCTATTCGAAACCTAGTTCGAAACACTTCAACTCCTGAACTGCTCAAAATTTATCACACACGTTTTTATATTTTAACATTTTATATCATTTTAAATTCACGTTTCCTGTCTTTTATTAATCAACTAATATATTTTTAACAGATTTGAATAAAAAACTCGGCACTGATGCAGAAAAAAGGGGAATAAACTTATCCAAAAGAATATACTCAAATTTTGAGCTTCAATAAATCTGTCGTTGGAACTTACTTCTGATTCAAACTTCGAAGTTGTTTTAGTTGAGAGTTCACTGGTTTAAGTGAAGAAACTTGGGAAAACATTTTCAAATGCATCGGATAGAATGATTTATGAAACCTTCGCAGCAGCAGTATCCAAAATCCATCAAATCCTTTCCTTACTTGCACCAAAAGACGCAACGCAAATATTTTTCTTGAACCCAGCACATATATAAATCCATCAAAATCATTGAAAGTGTTTTTCTTTCCTCTATTTTTTGACTTAGTTTCAGAAAGCACATCTGAATTTGAATGTCGATGCAAAAATTTTCCTCCACATTGATTTGATTAATGCCATCGAATCGTGCTGTCAAACATATCGATGTTCGAACGTATATCGATATTCTTGTGCATTGAGCAACCGCTATTAAAATATATGAAATTGAATAGCTGTAAAAATTCTAATGACTAGTAATGACTAACGGATGTCATTACTGATTAAATGATTCTGACTGATTTTTTTTTTTTTTTTTTCAAAAAAATTATCTTATTTCTGTATTTTTTGTGTTTTGTTCTGAGGGAATAATCATAAAGTGGATTACTTGACACATTTTGATAAATATTTCACCAAATTAATCGAAGTTGGGAACGTTGCTAGAAACAATATATTGCTAAACACTAAATTTTGTAAAAAAAGAAGCCTTTAAACAAGAATAAAAGTTCTAGTAATAAGTAAAATAATCTACCAATTTAATAAAACAACGATAAAGTTTCATTAAAATGCAAAACAATACACCATAAAAGTATACCGACTCATTCAAAGCTGAAATTTTCGTTAAAATGCATTTTTTTTATTTTACGTACACATAGTAAAAAAATGAAAAGGATATATTATATATGTTCGGATTATATGTTCGGATAATTAGGTATTTTGGAAAATTGTAATTCTGATAATTGATTCGACATTGAATGTCAGAGTCATGTTACCATCAAAAATTCATATTTATCGCAATACAGAGAATGCCAAAAAAAATTTTTTTATCCTCTTTGAATAACTAGAACACAAACATTGGTTTTGATACAGAAAAGTTTTAAATACCGTTTTGACCTAAAATTCAATACCGGTATTTGGTATTTTTAAAAAAGTGATACCGGAATACTGGTATTGGAAATTTCTCAAAACGGGATCAAAAACTACTTGTTTCGTTGCATATTTCATAATTTTGTGCAAAAACTCTGGTTTAAAATTTACGATGAACTTAATTTAATTTGATTTTTTTTATTTATTTATTTATTTATTTATATTTTTTTATTTTATCGTTTCTCCTTCGAAATTCTTTTTAAATATGTAAATAGCTGAGAATATTATCCAGTTCACTATGTACATTCTATTATTTAATACTTGTTTTTTAAGCCAAATTTTTCATCAATATATTTATTTTGGTACTGTCTAAGCGAAAAGGAACGCACATTCAAAATAATGGAATGTTCAAAATCAAAATAATCTGATAAGTTGAATCGAAAACTCTCTAATTAAAACCAAATTATGTTTTGCACAGCTAACACTGAAAATACCGGTATTTTGCCTCAACAAATACCAGTATTACGAAATTGGAGAAAAAACTTGAAATACCGGTGTTCATTATACCACTAAACCCGTATTTCAATCACTAATGGCGAACGTGTTCAAATTATTGGCCATTGTGATCTAGACACAGCTAATAACGCTGATCAATGGGATCCAAAACGTAGTATTTGATCACATTATTTTACAACGACTGTTTTCAATTCATTGATTCCAACTTGTTTTGTGCTGTAATCATTGTCCTTGACACGCCCTCAAAGAAGAAAAAAAACTTTCGCGATCGAATACAGAGACCGCAGGGGGTGTACTGAAATTGATCGTCCTCTGAACTTTTGATTTGAACCACTCACAAATCCTCCATCCTTTCAATCCTCTATCTTGATTATCTTCATTAAGATTGCACAAATCTAGGAATGCAAATTTTTCATTGGGCACGCTTCAAAATACAGTAGATACTCCACTCTCTCACGAGTCGATTTGCGAGCAGTTTTTCTAGGAGATTGAATGAGCATTCCAATGACCTTTCTTTCTCCTGTGAGGCTATAGATGACCGTAGTCATCCAAAATGGTTCTCAACTACGTTCTTGCTTCACAGTCACTGACCTGTATTCTAGCTGGATCGCGCATCGTAGGTTCTGACGCGCGGAGAAGTAGATGCGAATAGAAGCTCTTGGGATCCGCCATGCTCACCCCCAACTCGAAGTGAAACTAATGATTGGTGTATTGAGCTGCGAGCTTTAAATTTAGTTATTTCACTAAATATAAGCGAAAAAACCGTTTCATGTTGAAAAACTAACATCATATAAATTCTAGCATCGTTTCGTCTGGAACAGACGTTAAAAACATTCAGTTTTTAATTTTAATGGAATAGAAACCTGTCGAAAAATGGGTGTCAAAACCGTGATGAGATTCGTCAGTGCAATATTATACCGATTCAGACCTCCCCCCCCCCCCGCCCCCACCGAACCGAATAAAACCGAAACATCGTCTTATTTTGTTTTTAAAGTATTTTTATTTTTTAACTAAAGGCCGGATTAGAAAAGAATTGTTTAATTTAAGAAAACGTTCCTATTTTTAAAAAATATAAGTAAGAGATACGCCCGCTTACCGAATATTTGATTTAAAAAACATTTAACAGTACAATTTTTGCCTCTGTCCAATTTTAAATAAAGAATGTTTTATACACTAAAAATGTATTTCCATAGAACTCCTAAATTTGTCTATATTAAATATAATTAATAAAAAATAAAATATGTTTATCAGCAATTCTGAACAAATTGATATTGCTTGAAATATCGTTACAATTTATTCAAAAAAGTCAATTTGTTTTTAAACAATTTTTAATATTGCATATGGTCAGGGGTGAACTCGAGTAAAATTTTTTGAAACTATGAGGAAGTTCTTCAAACATACACAAAAATCATTTAAAAAAAAAACACATTTTAGAAGTTAATATTTTTTAAAAATAATTTTTCTGCATTAGAATGTGTTGTCAGCCTAAAGTTTGCAGAAACTTCGGATCGCAGCCCTCCCCCCTCCCCTGCCTTACGGAGTAAAACTTTGAAAATTAAAATACTGCAAAATTTAACTATCCAAGTGTTTCCTTTTGTCAAATAATGACTTTTTTAAAAAATGATGGGGTAAGTCACGTAATACCCACGTGATTTTTAAAAAATATATAATCTAAAAAATATAGTGGTTAAAAATATTTAAAGCATTGTTTTAGGAAATAATGCTGAACTTGTATTTATTTATAATATCCAAGATGAAATAAGTAATTTTTTTTTTTTTTTTTTTTTGCTTCAAAACTTTTTTAAAGGCTTTAAAAACAAACTATGCTAAAAGGGGTCCCACTTGCCCCAATACTACCCCCCTACTGCAATTAAAAGTGTAAAATTATAATTTTCTTCTATATCACTCACCTATGAATAGATTTTCCTGGAGTTTTTTGCCTGCAATGTTTGTAACTGCAATTTATTGCACTGCAGGTAGGCATACTTTAATAAGAAAAAGCAACAAGCAAATATAAATCTGTGGCAGAAATGAAACAACAAGCAACAAAAAACTTAATAAAATCAACATAAAATAACAATGGCAAAAGAAAATCTTGATTTAAAAGTGAATTTGAGAAAAAATGCAAAGCGATAACAGTAGCAGAACGCTCGATCAACACTGACTTGGGGGTGATACAGGTCAGTGGGGTGAGCAAGATGGCGTTCAAATCACTTCAGCTCGGAAACTACGATGCTCAGTCCAGCTAGAATACAGGTCAGTGTTCACAGTACTCCACGTTGTTTGGTGGAAAACTATAATTTATGATGCCAGAGCTTTACATTTAATGAAATAAAATAGCGAATAAGTAAAAATATGACAACGTATATACATGTACAAAAATTTGTCGCCAAGTTGGCGACAAAACTTGGCGACCAAAAGATTGGCAAGTGTCGCCAAGTGTCCGCTAAATTATAACACCACTTGAGTTTACATCGAAATTAACAATGATTTCCCACCCAAAAAGGGGCAAAAGACCCCTTTAGAAACACCCGAATGCAACCAAAAGTTGAGGTGCACAACTAGACACCACTAGAAGTCTACGTACCAAATTTCAACTTTCTAAGACTCACCGTTCTTGAGTTATGCGACATACATACGCACATGCATACATACATACGTACACACAGACGTCACGAGAAAATGCGTTGTAATTAACTCGGAAATCGTCATTATGGATATTTCGCGTGTCTATACGTTCTTAGGCACTTATGCACGTCTGGTCGAGTCGAAAAAATAACTCAATATTCATTGGGGGTGAGTAAATTGGAAATTATTGTCGATTTTCGAGTGAACATTTTTTCGCGAATACAATACTTCCTTTTTGTAAAAGGAAGTAAAATCAGGATTTTAAACGTTCCTTCATTGCCCAACATTGTTGGTCCTACGACCATAACTTCGATTTTTCTTCTGCCAAAACTATCCATGATTGTTCTTCCACTTACGATTTAGATTTTTGGGAATCTTACTGCATATGGAAAAATTCCACTTCATTAGTGAATGATTCGTCGAGCACGCTCCCTTTCCCTACTGTTTGGAAATCTATCCCTTAATTAAAAAATTTTAGTGTATGACGTTTTTCTTAGGTATAGATGCCTTTGCTGTTTTCTGCTGACGTAACATTTCCGGTTCCGGCCACTTTCAGTCTACTTACTCATCCATGTCTTATTTTTTCTCGTTCACTTGTCCGTTGTCGGACTTGATGTTCCTTCGTTCTTTCATGCACTGAAGAATGGGTTTGATTTTGTAATCCCGAAACAGCTGTTTGCGGGGTTTTTATACTCTTTTTAAATGCTTTTATTTGTACATGTATACACGTTGACATATTTTTACTCATTGTATTGTACAAAGTTTTCGACTGCTTCTTTTTCATCAAACAGCGAATATTTGACGTATTTGTAGCTCCGCTTTCGCTATCACAATTTGAAATTACTATTTGGATGAATCTTTTTTTAATGACAAATGTGATCTGGAAAACCGGAGATCCGGATAAACAAGGGCCGGACAAGAGAGGTTCTACTGTACCAGTCTAACTATTTGCTCTCTAACGGATAAAATTTTCCACACTTCAGTTGTTTAACCTTTTTTTTTTTTTTTTGAAACAGTTCGATCGATACGTTCATTGACACTTTGTACGCAGGATATAAGGGTAAAGAAAAAAGGAAAACGGATCTTCAAAGTGTAGCGTAAAAGTAAAAATTGCGAAGCCGAATAAATGTTTTGTTCGCTGGACTAAAAGTCTGAAAAAAGAAATCGCTGAAGTTTCCAGTGCTAAAAATTTAATACCGGACTGCTTTTTTTCCACTTTCTTCTTAAAAAAAATCAAAAGCTTCCTTTTTTTTCTTAACTTTTCAAGTAAATCTGAGGGACAGCTTTTAAAGTAAAAAGAATAATGTTTTGAGAACAGAATTAGCAAGTATGAAACTTCAGCATTTCTAAGGTTACAGTTTATTTTCAGATTGTAAAAGTCACTTTTTTTTCATTTTACAAAACGATACTACATTACAATAGTGTTCAAAATTTAAGCGTTAAATCTTTTGTTTAGACGTTCAAAAACCATTATAAATCACGAACAAAATCGCTGTTTACAAAAATTAGCTTTTATAAATTTTGCTCAAAATAAGCTCTTATATGTACTTGTTTTTATTTTTGAAAGAAATACCATCAAGCTGTTTCGAGTCAGTCTCAGCACGTTCACTAACAAAGGAGCGTCAAAAATCCGAGAGTCAAAAATCCGGACATCTAAAATCCGAAAAGTCAAAAATTCGGACGCACTAACATGAAGTTTTAAATTGTTCTTTACGTTTCGTAAACAACGTTAGTTTTTGTAAAACTTCGGAAAAAATGTAATTACATAATGTAGCGTAATGACACTGCATTTGAGTAAATGACATACAATATAACATCGATTATCCGGCCCCCGTTTGTCCGGATCTCCGGAATATAGATGATAATGACTATTGTAGTAAGAACTTAACTAGAAGTTCGCCGAACATTCCTTTTTATTTTGTATAAATGTACAGCTCCTACATAATTTGTACAATGAGTTATGGTATAATGCAAACACTGCTGCAGCTAAACTA
Source organism: Uloborus diversus (assembly GCF_026930045.1). Classification (NCBI taxonomy): domain Eukaryota; kingdom Metazoa; phylum Arthropoda; class Arachnida; order Araneae; family Uloboridae; genus Uloborus; species Uloborus diversus. Next base: position 22,114,836 of record NC_072734.1, on the reverse strand, counting down.
CAATGATAAAGCGTTAGATTGACCTTGCTTTTCTCAAATTATATGCATATCCCCAGTTTCGCAGACATTTAAAAGTTCCTCCCAACTTAAATATATCAAAGAGGTATGATTGAAAAAACAGGGGAGGGGGCATTTCATATTGGAGAGACTGAGGGGGCACCGTTTGAACCAGAAGACAGTGTATCTCTGTTATAGATACACCTTCTCTGTTAAGAAATTATGTGAAACATTGTTTGATATTTCTTAATGTCGGCTTATTTAAGGATTTTCCTGCCCATACTACCCGGATTATCCGGATTCTCAATCATCCGGATTGCCTTTGGTTCCGCTTAGTTCGGATAAACGAGTTTCTATTGTTGTTCACCCAAACCTATTTCTATGCAGTTTTTTTTATGTTTTTTTTTTTTTTTTGAGCAATCACGATTGCTTATTGAGTGTTTCATTTGACTGTTTTTGGCGTCCTCTATCATTTTATTTTCCCACCGCCACCCTCCGCACCATCACCGTCGACCGGCTCCTCACGATGCTGCTCCTATAGCGAAAGCCGTCTTCAGGTTGCATCCATGTCCTACACACACGCGCATACATACACAACTACGCGCACACACACACACACACACACACATACACCTACACACACATGCACACACATACAAACACCTACACATACACACATACAGACACCTACACATACACACATACACACAACTACCCACACATTCATGCCTGCACAGAGACACAAACACATATGCCAACATACACATACCCCCCCCCAAACACACACACATTCATACACACAACTACCCACACACTTAGGCCAACACACAGACACAAACACACATGCCTACACACACATACACATACCTCTACACACAAACACACATACCCCCACACACAAATACACACGCCTACATACACACACTCGTGATTGCGAAAAACATAATTTGAATTCAAGATGTCACAATTCAAATTATTATTTTTTTTTTTTTGTGCGGCATGTTAGAATTTTAATCAGATTGGGATTCAGTGGACGAAATTATTTTCAAAACAAGTGCGAGGTAGTATCTTCAAGTGACGACGTAGACACCCCGATGTTATATCACTGTGACCTCCCAAAAATTTCCTTATTCGGGAAATTTTGTCCGAGTACTCGGCAAAAATTATCCACTTGGTTTATTTTGATTTCGTATAAGTATTGCATTTTGTAAGTTCTGATACTTCCATTTTTACTTCCCTCTTTTTTGTTAAATTAATTCAATTGATAAACATCTTAATGTTATTATTGCAAGACCAAAAGCAAATAAGTTGATTTTTGTACTTGCCATCCTATTTTTTTTATTTGTTGTAATTTTAGCTTCATTACGCTACTTTAAAAAAAAACTGTTAGTGTTATTAAAAAATACGTTGTTCACAACTGTATTGGAAAATAAGTAACTGATCAAAAACATCACAACTTCATTAAAGCTGTGTATATTTTTTTTTACAAATGTCCTAATGGAATTTAAAACAATGTTATTTTATGTTCACATTATTATAATCTAATAAAGAAAGTTAGAAATAGTGTTATTTTTTAGAAACATTATGTAAAAAACTAAAATCCATAAATAAATTGCTGATCTAATGAAAAGTCTATGTATTTTCTCAGTGAGATCAAGTATCCCCCATAAAGGGATCATGTATCCCTTGATGTGAGAATACATGATCCTTTTATGAAATTATTGAAAAAAAATATTACCAAAACTATCTGTTTAATTTCAACTAAAACAAATACTGTCAGATAGAGGAAAAAAATTACCTTTGTTCACATACTTTTTTCTGAACGAGCTGATGTGTGCATCACATGACTTCCTTTTACTCCAATTTAATGTCATTTCCCCATTACTGGCAATTTTAATGTGATTCAATTGTTTACTCTCTAAATATCACCAACAGAGGCCGAATTGAAACCATTTTTTTTTTTAAATCGCCAAATTTGTCTCCAAGTTGGCGACAAAAGTTGGCGACGAAAAGACTGGCGATATATCACGAAGTGTCCGACAAATTGTAACACAACTTGAGTTTACATCGAAATTAACAATGATTTCCCCCCAAAAAGTTGCAAAAGTCCCCCTTAAGAACATCCGAATGCAACCAAAAGGGAAGGTGCACAACTAGACCCCACTAGGAGTCTACGTACCAAATTTCAACTTTCTAGAACGCAGCGTTTTTGAGTTATACGAGATACATACACACATACATATGTACATACGGACGTCACGAGAAAATTCGTTGTAATTAACTCGGATGTCGTCAAAATGGATATTTCGGGTGTCTGTACGTTCCTAGGCATATATACACGTGTGATCGGGTCGGAAAAAAAACTCAATATTCACTCGGGGGTGAGAAAAATGGAAATTAATGCCGATTTTCGAGTGGAAATTTTTTTGCGAATACAATACTTCCTTTTTTGTAAAAGGAAGTTAAAAAAAACTGATAATTAGCAGCATAGAAAAATATTGAAAACTGAAGTGTGGATCAAGTATCCCCAGTCTCCCCCTACTCTTTTAAAACGAATGACATTTGAGTGGAAAAAAAATAAAATTTATTTTAACTACTTAAGATTGAACAAACTATAAGTAATGTTTTGGGAAGTAACAATGGACTATTATTCCTTCCCTATTTATGCTCCATATGTATGCAAATTTGAATACTTTTGAACCAGAAACCTGGGAGTTGCATATTGTACGGGCAGACTCGACAATTTACGCATTTCAAATTCACGTTACCGACTCTAAAGTTTCAATTTGTAAGATTTTATTCAAAGATTCATTATAAGGCTTTCTCCGTGTTTCAATAAGTAATCGCGTCCTTACAACAATGTAAACATGAAATTCAAACCTCAAGAACATATCGGATATTTGCATTCCATTTAGTTGCTGAGTTTCAAAATGGGTTTTATTTGAATAATAAGCAGCGGGTAAAGACAAACGAACAGAACCTAACGAAAAGAAGAAAAACTAAACATCGTCCTCGAAGTGGGTAGAAAAATTTAATTTTCCAATCTAACTGCGTTCATGAATTACAAATTGATTATAAAACATGACTCGCGTTTTTCTGGTAAATATCAAAGGTAAAAAAGTCATTTCCTTGATTTAATAAAATCTTTGAAAATGAACGCGAATGTAGCCTACAAAGGTTATTCATTTGTTACTGTATCCTCAGACATTTGGAATGTATTTTCCACTTAGTTTCTTTTCATTTCATTTAATTCAATGTAAATATCTTAGTTATGAATTGCTCAAAAATCATTGTCCGAACTTTTATTGACAAAAAAATACATTTTTGAACCAATTTTTGAAAATAGTTTATTTTTACTATATTTTGTTATTGGTTTGTTGTACATAGCTGCCTTTACCAGTGGCGTACCTAGCATGGGTGACACCCAGGGCGGTAATATGTTGGGGTCATTCCGCCCAATGGAAATTTTTCAAATTTGTAGTCTTAACACATTGACTGCGTCGTCGACAGCCTATATATGGACTCCCTACGCTAAGCTAATTATTTGAAACAATTTGAAGGAAAACAGGTTTATTGGACTTTTTCATGAATAATACAGCATACAAAACAAATTCTATTTTTTTTTTTTTTTTCTAGACATTTTCCAAACTGTGATATTTTTCAAAGCAAGGGACAACACATAAGGTAGGTTTGGACGCACATGTTTTGCATTGATAACGCGATTCTTTTCGAATGTTCAGAGAATGGCAGACGGCACATTTTCTTACATATATTTACATACGTAAAACATATACTTACGTTTGCTCATTTTACGTTTTTATTTACTCACAAACTGTAGCACAAAAAACTCACTCGCTATCTCGTTTGATCGCGCACACGCTTGCTTTCATCAGAAAATGTTTTCACAGCAAACGCAGTAGTGGCGCCTACTTGTGTTCTCTTTTTGAATCTTGTCTAAATGTTCGTCCATGCGCGGCAGAACAGCCAGGAAAGCCAATGGAACCCGCTGAAAAAATATAGCAAGGTGTTGGCAAGGTGTTTCTTAATTCCCCTGAAATGACATCCAGTTCAGCCTTGTCGCAATAAAGTCGTTCCCTGCATGTTAAACATTACCAAAACATATCATGTCGTGGCGCAAGTTTCATTGTTGAAACACGCGCGTTACTCGACCATATCATCGGCTATAAAATATACGAGGATATGGTTTTTTTTATTATTTTTTTTTAATTTATTTTTTTTTTTTATTTTTATTTATTTATATATATATATTGTAACGGATTCGGTGCGACTTCCGCTTTCTTGAAATGAAGACACAGTTCTTGATAAAAACACAGGAGCTTTATTTACACTATGTACAGGAGAAATCGTTAACAATTAATCATCAGCAATTAAGCAAATATCACTCAACACCGTAAACTTAACGGTTACACACGTATTTTACTTCCAAATACGAAAACAAGACAGCGAAATGCCTCGCTATAAACAGAGCAAATACGCTCTCCGTTCGAAATCTCAATCGAAACTAAACTCTTTATCCAGCGTAACGGTTTATATACACACCGAAAGAAATCTCTCAAATATTCCAAACGGCTCTGGAAAATAGTAGACCGTTATCAAATTTTATCAATGAACAAAAAAAGAAATAGGGGGTCGTATACTTTAGCCGAATGAAAAGGGGTTGTATATTCATTACGGGAAACTATTTACAGGTTACGTTACTACAATAATTACTATTTACAGAATTTGTAACATTGCCCCTTTCCTAAGGACTGCACGTCCCGGACAGTACAATCCCCAGAAAGGGTGCAAACTTCTATCACAAGTTCAAAAATACACACATTAAATAATAACCAATAATGCATAGGAAACACAATAATAACAAGAAATATTACTAAACATTAAAAGCAAAAAAAAATTTATCTACAACTTTTATGTTATCAACCATGGTTGTTTACGTAATACTCATGAACTATGGCCATAGTATGGGGCTAATCGATCATAATGTACAACCCTAGGTTTTGCATTAGGTGATTTTTGGATCCTCACTACGACGTCATTCAGTCGGTTAAGGACTTTGTAGGGTCCATCCCAATGCGACTGTAATTTGGGTGAAAGACCTTTCCGTCGGATGGGATTCCATAGCCAAACCTTGTCGCCTTCGTTGAATTCATGTCCAGTAGACCTTGTGTCGTATCGGGTCTTCATCTTCTCCGACGCGATGTTGATTCGCTCTCGTCCGAAGTTATGAACGTCTTCCAACCGGGCCTGGAGATCCTGGATGTACTCCTCAGGCGATGCAGGCGCATCCGGAGGACGACCGAAGACGAGATCACAAGGTAGCCGAAGCTCTCGTCCGAAGAGCATCTGAGATGGGGCAAATCCGGTAGTCTCGTGGACAGCACTGCGGTAGGCCAGCAGGAACAAAGGTAGCTTCTTGTCCCAATCCTGTTGATTTCTGGATACCATAAGCGAGAGATTGTTCAGGATTGTGCGGTTAAATCTCTCCACCATGCCGTCCGATTGTGGGTATAGTGGTGTTGTCCTAGTTTTCTCAATTCCGAAAATTTGACATAGGCCCTTAAACACAGCAGAGATGAAATTCCTCCCTTGATCGGAATGAATCTGCAAAGGTGTTCCGTATCTCGAGATCCAATGTTGGACTAGAGTCTCTGCTACGGTGATAGCCTCTTGATCTGGAATGGGATATGCTTCCGGCCATTTGGTGAAGTAGTCGATGGAAACAAGAATGTATTTGTTCCCATCAGCAATTCTTGGTAGAGGACCCAGGATGTCGATCCCAATTCGTTCGAAAGGAGCTCCAACGTTGTACAGATGTAGCTTCCCTCTGCTTCTCTTCTTCGGTCCTTTACGAGCAGCACAGGCGTCACAAGAATGGCACCACTTCTCCACGTCATCCTTCGCATTGCTCCAGAAGAAGCGCTCCCGAACTTTATTGAGGGTTTTCAAGACACCAAAATGTCCTCCAGTCGCACTACTATGTATTTCTTTCAGAACATCTGAAATCCTTGATCGGGGAAGTAGTAACTGCCGCCTAGATGTTTTGCCGTCGTCAGATTCCCATTTTCGGTACAGTACGCCGTTCCGTAAATGGAGTGAGTTCCATAAAGCCCAGTATCTTTTTGTTGCAGGACTGAAGATGGGAACGTCCTGCCAGCTAGGTCGCCGACTGTCACTTTCCATGAACTCCAAAACTGGTTTTATATCGGGGTCTTCAAGTTGATCTTTGCGAACTTGATCGTCACTCCATGGATCAGGTTCTGATGATATTGGAGTCACTGTCACCTGATAGGCGGTAGGGCTAGTCGTTCCATACTGTTTCTCGATTCGGGAACAACAGTGGCAGTTCTCAGGACAGGGTCTCCTTGATAAAGCGTCAGCATTACCGTGAGATAACCCTTTTCGATGCTTGATCTCCATGTCATATTCCTGGAGCCGCTGTATCCATCTGGCTATCTGGCCTTCCGGATTTTTGAAGTTCAAAAGCCAAGTTAATGAAGCATGATCTGTCTGAGGCAGAAATTTTCGGCCGTAGAGGTAATGATGGAAGTGTTCTATAGCTTTCACTATGGCCAGTAACTCCTTTCTGGTGACGCAGTAATTTCGCTCCGACTTTGATAAGCATTTGCTCCAGTAAGCGATGACATGTTCATTTCCGTCAATTTCTTGGGATAAAACAGCTCCGATGCCCTCGTTGCTCGCATCAGTGTCCAGGATGAAGGATTTTTCAGGCTGAGGATAGGCGAGGATAGGCGTTGTTGTTAAAGCCTCCTTCAGTCGTAGAAATGCATCTTCGCATTCTTTGGACCATTCAAACTTTTGCTTGCTCTCCGTCAGCTTATGCAAAGGTCGTGCAATGTTGGAAAAACCCTTTACAAACTTCCTGTAGTACGTGCAGAGCCCCAGGAAACTTCGCAGCTGATGAATGTTTTCGGGACGATTCCAACTCTTGACCGCAGATACCTTTTCTGGATCGGTTTGTACACCCTCAGAAGAGATGATGTGACCAAGGTAGTTCACTTCCCGGCGGAACAAATTACATTTGTACGGGCTTAACTTCAGATTTGCTTCCTTAAGCTTTTGCAGCACTTTCCTAAGATTAGCCAGATGTTCATCGAAGCTGCGTCCCACGATGATGATATCGTCTAAGTAGACCAGACAGGATTCGTAGGAAAGTCCTCTTAACACTGTCTCCATAAGACGCTCGAACGTAGCTGGTGCATTGCAGAGGCCGAAGGGCATCACTTTCAACTGCCATAAGCCTTGTCCAGCTGTAAACGCTGTCTTCTCTCGGTCATCAGGGTGTATCTCAACCTGCCAGTAGCCGCTCTTCAAGTCCAGGGTCGAAAACCACTTGTGTCCGGAAAGAGTGTCCAAGGTGTCGTCTATCCGTGGAAGAGGGTAACTGTCTTTCTTGGTGATTTCATTCAGCCGTCGGTAATCGACACAAAATCTGGTAGAGCCATCTTTCTTTCAGACCAAGACGATGGAAGAGGCCCAAGGACTGGACGAGGGTTCGATGACATCATTCTCCTGCATCTCTTTCAGGAAGGTCTCAATCTCTTCCTTCTTGGCGAACGGTAGTCGTCTTGGATGCTGTTTAATAGGGGGGTGTTCTCCAGTGTAGATCCTATGCTGCGTTAAATTCGTACGGCCAACATCCTCCGATGTAGATGAAAACAGATGCTTGAAATCGTCCACCAATTGTTCCGCAGCAGTTCTTTGATCTTTCGATAATGGCGCACTCCCAATTAACTTCGATTTCAAGGACTCAGAAGACACAGTCTCAGGGGAATTGATTCTTCTAATGATTCAGTTTACTGGAGTACAAGTTGCTAACACTTCACCTTTCCGGATGTTCCTTGGCCTTTCACTCACGTTGGCGACTCTTACAGGAATTACATCCTTAGAAAGGTCCACAAGCGTAGATGCTACCAGCACTCTTTTTAGGCTATTGCTTAGGTTAGGGTATTCAATGAGTCCAAATCGAAAACTATTGGTTTCTTCAATGGAGCCAGGTATTAATGATTCTGACCTTGAGGGAATCGATAAATCTGTTTGGGCTATTATTTGATGATCGGATTTTACATCATTTGCAACGTTGAAGATGGCTATGTCTTCTCTCATCGAGTGCAGTTCATTAGTCTTGAAGTCAAGGGTGAAGTCGTATTTCTTTAAAAAGTCCAATCCGAGAATGAAGGGGTCCGTGATATCCGCAACGAATGCCGTATGATGGTAGGTGGCATTCCCAAACACTATTTCCAAGTCCACTTTACCCTCAATCTTAATTTTGTCGCCTGTCACAGTCTGGGGACTTACGCGTGGCGATGTCCACAACAGTTTCAATCCAAATTCACGAGCCACGTCTGTCCTAACGATTGTCACATTGGCTCTAGTGTCGACAATCAGTCTGCATGGGTTCCCATTTACATGTGCGTAAATGAAAAGTCCATTACTGCCGCTACTAGAAGAGGAAATCTGCAGAGCTCTGGTGGTGGTAATTTCCTTCCCTCGCGTAGCTTGGCGAGCCGGACAACTCCTTCGCAGGTGTCCTTCACTACCGCATTTCCAGCACTTCTGCTCTTGTTTCTTTTGGGCTGTTATGCTGTTCAGATGTCTTGCCAAGTCACCGAGTTGTCTCTCAAGTTCAGCGAGATGGGACGACCTGGAATCAGACTCATCAGCTTCCAGAGTTCGGATGGAATGGCGATCCACACGGGTTGCTTGCTGGGCGGCCTCCAACTTCATCGCATACACAACAGCAGAATTCAGGTCTTTGACATCCGCCATCCGTAGAGCTTTCTGGATTTCCGGATCTCGAACCCCGTCGATGTAATAGTTGAGTGCCAGGTTGTCTCGAACATCCGCAGGACAGTCGCAAAAAGCAAGATGAGACAGTCTCTCGATGTCCGCCGCTAGCTCTTGCAGGGTTTCCCCGGTTTTCTGGAAACGGCACTTCAACTGGAGTCGGCTGAAATCTTTCTGGCACTTCTCACCGAAGCGAAGCTCCAACGCAGATGTGAGGGCGGCGAAATCCAGGCGCTGGCCGTCCGGAAGGGTCTGAAGAATGTCCGCTGCGTGACTTCTCAGGGATGCTGCAAGATGGCAGGCCTTGGTCGCAGAGTCCCATCCGTTCGCTTCCGCCACTATCATGAATTGAGTTTTGTAAACCTGCCACGAAGTTTTCCCATCATATGTGGCAAGTTTAATGGACGGTCGAGCAACCGATGTGGGAGCGCCAAACTGTACAGAGCAGCCTTCCGCGGTCGCCAATCTCCTTTCCAGGTCTTTAAAGATGTCTTCTTTAAGTTGATGAAATTTTCTATCTTCTTCTTCCAATTTATTTTCTACAGCATTGCATCAGCCTTCAACGGTACTCAATTTTTCTTCAAATTTCTCTTCGATTTTATTTTCCACTGCGATGAATAGGCCTTCAACTGCTTCAAACTTTCCTTCAATAGCATCAACTCGATGCTCTATCTCATTAAATTTATTTTCCATCACAGTCTTTACCGAAGTAAGGTCGTTTCAATTTCCTCTTGGTTAGAAGCTAAATCATTTTTCAGCACCATTAAATCACTTTTCAATTGTTCTTGATTAGCCGCAATGTCATTTTTTAATTGTTCTTGATTAGCCGCCATATCATTTTTTAATTGTTCTTGATTTGCAGTAAAACTTGCAGTCAAATCACTTTTTACAGCATTGATTGCGTCAAGAAGTTGTTTTAATTGATCATCCATTGCGCGAGTAATCACCATAAAAACAAAGTCTATAAATTCAAACAGTGTTTATGAAAAAATGTCCAAAGTCACACTTACTCCAAGAAAGTCCAGAAGAAGCCCCACGTTGGGCGCCAAATTGTAACGGATTCGGTGCGACTTCCACTTTCTTGAAATGAAGACACAGTTCTTGATAAAAACACAGGAGCTTTATTTACACTATGTACAGGAGAAATCGTTAACAACTGCTAAATTAATCATCAGCAATTAAGCAAATATCACTCAACACCGTAAACTTAACGGTTACACACGTATTTTACTTCCAAATACGAAAACAAGACAGCGAAATGCCTCGCTATAAACAGAGCAAATACGCTCTCCGTTCGAAATCTCAATCGAAACTAAACTCTTTATCCAGCGTAACGGTTTATATACACACCGAAAGAAATCTCTCAAATATTCCAAACGCTTCTGGAAAATAGTAGACCGTTATCAAATTTTATCAATGAACAAAAAAAGAAATAGGGGGGGGCGTATACTTTAGCCGAATGAAAAGGGGTTGTATATTCATTACGGGAAACTATTTACAAGTTACGTTACTACAATAATTACTATTTACAGAATTTGTAACAATATTTTTTTTTTTTTTGTCTCAACAAATTTGATTCGGACTAACAGGAACTCCGGCTACAAGGAACCGGATAAGCAAAGTTTTCGTTTATGATAAAAACTTTAATGGTTATTTTATTCACTAACCACCAACCGATTCGAACCACAGTCAAACACCCGTGCGCCATTTGAAGCATTCTTCAATCAACCAGAAGGTTACAATGAACGGTTCGGGTGAATTAAACCATCCTCGTATATATAATAGCCAATGATCGAGTAATGCTCCTGACGTCATCAACAATGAAACTCGCGTCACGGCATGATATTTAGATAATGTGTTTTAATAATGTTTAACATGCAGGGAAAGGCTTTATCGGACAATGCTGAACTGGAATCGGAAAAACTTATCAGTTTTACTGGTAAGACTGTGTCATTTCAGGTTCAGGGGAATGAAGAAACGAAAAAATGGTCAACAGCCAAAGCTGCCTACTGGAGCTTAGGATTCATCCCCTATCTTCTTTACTAATAATAAAGCTCAAAGTCTCTCTGTCTGTAGGATGTCTGGATCTCTGTGACACGCATAGCGCCTAGACGGTTCGGTCGATTTTCATGAAATTTAGCACTAAGTTAGTTTGTAGCATGGGGGTCTGCACCTTGAAGCGATTTTTCAAAAATTCGATTTTGTTCTATTTCAATTTTAAGAACATTTTCCGGAGCAAAATTATCATAAGATGGTCGAGTAAATTGCGAAAATATCATGACGTGGAATGGGAGAGCGAATGAACATAGCCAATTGGCTAGAAATTCGTCATCCATTATTTGTAAATATACAGGCGAACCGAATGACCTTTTAATTTTCAACTACAGGCAAAGCCGTGCAGGTACCACTAGTATATATATATATATATATATATATATATATATATATATATATATATATATATATATATATATATATATATATATATATATATATATATATAGTTAGGATTACCATTTCAACTAATCAAAATATTACCAAAGAGGCAATGGCTTCGTTCAAATTTAGAAGCAATTTTCACCCGTCATACCTTGACGGGCGCTTTTCTAGTCAACTGTAAATACTGAATATCACATGTTTAGCAAAATTAATTCATTACTCTTATCACCATCCACCATACATTAAAAAGCTATAGTAAACCCAGAAGGAAATAATTCCACTTCACCGTCTAACACTGTCTAAAGCAAAATACTATTAAAAAATAAGGTTCCTTGAAAACCAACCAAATTGAAAACTCAGTTTGATACATCAGAAATATTTGTACTAAATAAAAGCACTAAGCTAACGAGAGTATTTTTGCCATTTTTAACTGAAAAATGACCAATTATTCCAAACTGTTGATAACTAAGATCCTTAACCCACACAACCCTCAAAAAGAAATCCTTTACATTTACAGCATGGTAATGAAGAGGCGTTGAATCTTCTTTTGATGGAAATATTTAAATAAGCACCATTCATGAATACAAAAGCCGACATTACTCAAAAATTAGATACTACATCAAATGGACCATCGCTTTTTAAAACCATTTTCTTTTATTCCGGTAATTACCAACAAAATGAAAAACATTAATTTTCTCTGATGTCGTAATCGGGAAATTATTTTCTAGAAAAATTTGAAATCAATTGAACGATGAATAATTGCAACTGTAACTTTTCTATTTTCTAATAATCTCAAAGCACGTGTTGATTTTTTTGATCAATTTAATCACTTGTGCCGCGATTTGATGTAGCTTAACTCGAAAGTAATTGTTTATTTTTCTTTTTGAATGTATTAGCTTTTAAAATGCGTAAATATGATGACTCTTTTAAAAAGATACATCGAAGTGGTGCGGCTCAATGCAGTAGAAACTTTGTTGCCACTCATTTTTTGAAACATTTCTCGCCTAAATTAGAGGCGAATTTAGTGAAATTAATTTTAATGCAAATTTTTAATATTAATCTTTACTTCATATCAAAATCTCACGAAACCAACAAATAAATAAAGTAGTGAAAAAAGTTTAGTAGGTTAATCTCGATTTAAAAAAAAAAATGTTTAGCTTATTCGCCTGAACTGTAAAAAAAAAAAAAAAAAAAAAAAAAAAAAAAAAAAAAAAAAAAAAAAAAAAAAACAGATGAAGGGTTTTAATTCATACTCCTCACAATGGTTAAATAAAACTATTTACAAATTACACATTCAAAGTTATAATATTCAAAATTAAAGTTTCATTTTCCATATTAAATGTTCTAAATCCCAGTTTTCGAGCTCGTTGAAATCTCTAAAGAATAATGTGTCTTGGTTTAACAATTTAAACATATAAACCTAGATGCATACTTCCCATTGCAAAAATGATCCAAATAAAGTGCAAAATTAAGATATGAAAAATTTAAAGCGAAAAAAAAATTGAAAAAGTACGAAACTTAACTTTATATACGGTCCCGAAGTTCCCTACATTGCATTTAGAGAAATCAAAAGCATGAAAAAGAACACAAAAAATTTGACATTAGTACGATTAAAATTCACTGAGATATAAAACGCAGCGTTTTGTGACTTGCGTTTGTAGGGAAATTATGTTGGCGAAAAAGGGTTCGAAACTATATGTAAGAATAGAATTTTTTTTTTTAATTCAATTTTACGAGCTTTTGCAGTGTGTTTATGCGTATCATAGCAAAACATTTGCACTTATTTTTCAGCAGCAATGAAAAATATAAGTACAGTGGGTTCAGTAAGTTACCGCCCCATAGCCAGGGCTAAGGCAGAAATACAGGAAATACACCACCAGCTCAGTCAATTCCAGCCGAAAACTGCAGTTTCGTGCTTATTAGCACTCATCAGCCCGGCATAGGAGTGACTGTACTGGAGGTGGAAAACCTCTTAAGGAAGCCAAGAGTGCTAAACAAACTGGTAGCTAATACAGAATTAGCACTGACGAGACGAGTGACCGAAGCAATGGTTCGGTTCAACTCGAATATTGAAGGCAAGGTAGGTCTTATTAACTCGAAGCCTTTTAACGTGAAAGTAGCTGATCGGGCTCCTTTTTGCCGAAGCTAATGACCTAAAACTCCATTGCCTGAAAATCTTTGAAAGACTTAGACAAAAATTGAAAAAAGTAGCCTTTATTTTCTGAATGACTCAAATAACCCTGCTTTTAAGACAAAAGGATGTTTAAAAGCAATCCAAACTGAAGTCAAAAGGACAGAAATTGGGCCTACGACAGGAATAGTAGTTAAAACTGCTTTAAGAACCGTGGTTTCATAAACAAGAGAGTCTGCTTATTCAGATTCTGATGAAGAAAATGCTGCAGAAACTTTACCAAAACTCCAACTAATCAGCAAATATTAGATTTGGTAAATATTTATTATCATTTACATTTTATTTTATTATAAGTACCTGGAAAACGTGAAGTCGAATTGTGGAAACAAACTTTTAATGAGGTTTTACGATGCAACGAGAAAAATATTTAAAAAATAAATAAAGAAACCAGATAAAAATAACTTCTTTTCTTGATTTTTTTTTTTTAAATCTCAGTAAAGGTATTTTTTATAGCACTAACAACTAATTCGATCTAAACTTAGAGTGTTATAGTCTATTCATTATGCACTATTTCTGAAAAAAGAACTTAAAAATTATTCTTTAAAAAATTGGGAAAGGAACTTCCAATAATTCGAACTGCCAAATATTTGGAAGGTTTTAGCCGGTCCCTTGAGACTTCGATTTATTGAGAATTGGCTGAAGTGTTTTTTTTTTTTTTAACTTCGCTATTTTGTTTCCTTTCTTTAACTTTGCTACATAGGTTGTATCGATGATAGGTTGTTGTTTATTTCGACAACCTATCATTCTAATGGAAGGGCTATATATTCTAATCTTATCTTCTCAATGGTCTGTTAAAATTTTGAAATCGAATATCCTTGAGTTTTCGTCGCAAATGTTTCAAATTTTTTATGTTGCTATTAATTTTAATGGAGACAACTTCCCTAAATATAAATTAGGGGACTTAGGATCCGTATATAAAGTATTTTTATTTTTAAGATCGTATTTTTTCAGTAAGTTTCTTTTTTGCTTCAAGTTTTCTTAACTCTTTTTCTTTTTTGCTCCAAGCTTTTCTTAACTTTTCATCTTATTTTGACCACCTTTCCTGTTGGACGTGTACATCTAGGACTAACGGTCGTGGAGTTAGAGGTCTAGCAGGTGAAATGGAGACACTTTCTAGAGAGTGTAGTATTAACAAGGATTTTCTTGGCCATTGTAGTCATCTACTTTTTCTTACATATAAACAACATATAAAAGATGTTTTCGTACACTAATTCTCTTAAAATATCCTAACCCACTGACTTATAAACATTAAGTTTATATTTATTCAATAAAAAAGGAGCTATTCAAACGAAAAACTAATAGTAAGGACAAACTGAGATTACAAGTTGTTCCAATGAAAGGGAGAAAGTGATTAAAAAAAATAGGGAAATAATAATATGAAAAAAACATTTATTCCTAAATAAACCTAAGTTACCTTGGAGTGTACATGTTAACTGTAAATCTTTGCCCAAAAATTGTTATTTACCCTGCTTTTAAAATCAATATAAAACTTTTTCTTAAAACTTCCATGAAGCGTAAACGGCTTTGAAAACATAATGTTTGGAATAGAACATTTGCTTGAGAAATTTTTCTGGTTCATTTTTCCTGCGGCATTGGGGAAGAAAATGGTTCATTGGGCAACTGGGAATCAGCGCACTTTTTAACAAAGAAAGAAATAATATTTCTAGGGGGGAAAAGGCTTGTTTAAGTTATGAAGAGAACAAATTGCGTGGTAGGTTTGATAGGCGAATATTAAAAAATATTTAAAGGTGTAAAATAAAACGCTTAAATTGGGGACCTTCCGCACACAATCTCGTGGAACTTTTGAAATAGCAATAGTCACGAAGTATTAAGAAAGTTCATGTGCTAATCATGAAGATTAACTTAGATCCAAACTTTTCTATTTTTAACCATTCCACTTATCCTCATATACATAATAGAGAATTGAAAAGAAACTCGCGCCATAGCATGATAATTTGGTAATATGTTTTGCAATGTTTGACATGAAGGGAGATACAGGAAATACACCGCCAGCTCAGTCATTTCCAGCCGAGGACGGCAGTTTCGTGCTTATTAGCACTCATCAGCCCGGCATAGGAAAGTGACTGAGCTGGGGAAATGGAAAACCTCTCAAGGAAGCCTACAGTGCCAAACAAACTGGTAGCTAATATAGAATTAGCACAGACCAGACGAATTTCCGAAGCAATGGTTCGGTTCAACTCGAAGAAAGCAAGGCATGGTATATTCAGTAAGATACCGGCCCAATTCATGTATTTCTGCTTTAGCCCTGGCTAATAGGCGGTAATTTGCTGAATATACAGGGAGATGCTTCATTTTGACAAGGCTCAACTGGATCCGGTAACTTGACGGTTTTACTTCTAAGACTGTCTTTTTAGGAGAATGAAGAAACGAAAAAGGGGTCAACAATGAACGCTATCTACTGGAGTTCAGAGTTAATCCACTGGAGTTAGGATTAAAATTTCAAGTATCAAAATATTACAAACAGGCAATGGCTTCGTTCAAATGTAGAAGCAATTTTCACTCGTCGTACCTTGGCGAGCGATTTGCTAGTATTTTAATAGTATTATTATATCAATTTGCATAAAACAAAAGACAAACTCCTAAATTTAAGGTAAGAGATCCAAATAAGACCAATCTAAGATTTAGGGACCGATATCTCGCTTATCTAGGTTTCGATCGGCACCAATTTTCGTACATTTGTCAAACGACTCATAAAAGATAAGATAGAAATCATTCTGTGTGAAAATTTAAGTTTTAGCTATGTTTGTCGGCAGTTTAACAAAAAAATTTTAACAACATTTGTTAAACTCAAAAAACAATTATCAAAGAGTTCATATTTATTGAAGGAAAAGGAGAAAAATCAATCGTCACATTCGGGGCACTATTAAGTCGTTATTTTCAGGGGGGGGGGGATTTTTTTTTTTTCACTTCTGTGCACATTTTGTGCGTGTGCAGCATATGCAGCACGGGATCATATCCTCCACCCAATCTTTCGGTATCTCAATGAGAGCTGAGTAATTCACCAAATGAATAAAACGACTTTAAATGTTTCGTTTACAAGTACAATAATTAGCAAAGTAACTAGATCCAATGACTACACTGTAAAAAAAATTCGGAAACGTTTCTGAGTATATCGTGCAGCTGCGGTTCATGAAATTTTCAAAAACGTTTCTGAGTATTTCGGAATTCTCTTTCTGTAATGTCCGGAAACGTGTCTGAGTATTTCGGAATCCTCTTTCTGTAATGTCCGGAAACGTGTCTGAGTATTTCGGAATCCTCTTTCTATAATTTCCAGAAATGTTTCTGAGTATTTTGGAATCATCTTTCTGTAATTTTCAGAAACGTTTCTGAGTATTTCGGAATCCTCTTTCCGTAATTTCCAGAAATGTTTCTGAGTATTCTGTGCAGCTGTGGTTCATGAAAGTTTCGAAAACGTTTCCGAGTATTTCGGAACTCTCCAAACAATTTTCAAAAACGTTTCTGAGAATTTCGGAATCCTTTTTCCGTGATTTTTTCTAAAAAAATAATTCTTTTTTAATAGTATTGCATGCCATATCAGTTTCAATTCTTTCATATCTAAGAGCAATGAAACAAGCAATTTTAGAATCATTCGTGGATTTTTTTTTTCTGAATTTCTAATGACAAATAGCATGGTTAACAGCATAACATATGCACAGTTATAAATTTTTGAAAATTTATGAAATAATATAGTAGTTTCATTCATAATCACAAAATCGTCGGGGGAGGGAAGGGGAGTACTTTCTCGGAAGTGGGATTGTTTGTTAAACAATATTAAACTTCAGTTTTTCTCTCAATATTTTCAAGACAAAATTATCAACATATTGTATTTTTAATGCAGAACTTAAAAACATATCTTGTATCAAACTTGATAGCTTTTATTTTCGGATAAAATTTGACAGAACTTACTTACACTTTTCGTTTCGAAATTCGTTCACGTCAAGTCAATTTTTTTGACGAACAAAGTGTACCGAAAAGTACCAACAGAGAAATTGATGAATTTAAATATGACACCAAAGTCCCCCTGCTGGAACCATTCGGGTTTATTCCTCTGTTCTTGCCCTTTTCCAGTTTATCACAAATATAGATACTTAATCAAAATAGGTTACTGATTTAGAGTGTGCGCAAAATGCATTATATATTTTATTTATTAAAACATTGAACTCTATTACATGCTTATTCCATTTCATATATACGAGAGTTCCCTCCCCCCCCCACACCATAAGAGTGATGGTGCACCCATAAAATGATATAAAGCGCCCCCCACCTTAAAAAAAGCAACCTCTTGAAAATGTCAATGGCACAGTCTGCGTGGTGAACGCCCCTCGTCTTCTCACCATATGTGCATTGCATATTAATATCATAGTATTTAAAAACTGATCACTTTTAAAACGATGACATGAAATAATATTACTTTTTATTTCAGCATGTAAATGCAGCTGTTCCATTTTTGCACTGACTCATTCCTCCTGACTGTCCTACATTAAACTAGTATATCCACGAAGGAAATGTTATTTTCGGAACTAATGTCAAGGAATTTTTTAATTGTTAACCACATTTAACAAAATGAATAAGCAGATGAATTAATTCCATAACTACGTTCTTACTAATAGATAACATGGTCATTTTCTAATGATATAAATATTTTTAAATGAATGAATAAATTATAATAAAAAAAGATAAATTATACCGGCACATTTTTTGTGAAGCATATTACAATACTAGAAAATATTTGCATTACCATATTTCTAATGAATTAAACAATTGATTTTTTTTTCTTTTTGAACCAAAATGTATGTACATCCAAGTATTTCGAAATAACTTTTCTGTGATTGCTTCTCAAATATAAATCTTACTTCTTTTGCGTAATTAATCAGTTTCAGTTGGTTACAACAAATAGTATACCGCGCACATAGGTATGTAGGATAACTTTAAATTAATTCGATAAACCCAAAAACAGTTACAATTGGAGCCTCATCAAATGCAAATCAACAAAAATATAAATGTATGTAACAACATGTTTTAAAATATTCATTAATACTTACAAGTGAACATGAGCGGAAGAAAATCTAAGTACCTCCATTACAACTGAATAAGTAATCCAAAGGGTTTCGTTTCATTAAGTATAAACACGGGTGTTAAAACTATTCACGCTTGAACACACAATATATATCTAATTATGGTCGCATTGGAAATTGTAAAGAAGCAAATGGTTATTAACTAACTTAATAGCTGCGTACATCGTCTAAAAAATCAAGGGCAGTCCAAAATGCAAAGGCATAAAATTAGTTTCGACACATTTTACTACTCTCTAGACATGAAATACCAAGCAATCCAATGCTACACAGTTGCTGACTGCAGCAACCATAGATAAGAAAAAAAAGAAGTTCTCGTTATTTCCGACTCATTGGCGCCTGTGTTGGAAGGATGAAATAGGTTTCGAAGCGTTGCGTCATCACTTCCGCTTCTAGATATCTTGAAATAACAAAAAGCTTTCTGAATATTGAGGAGTTCGCTATTGGATGAAGGATTCCTACTATTTCGGAAACGTTTCCGATATATCCAGAAACGTTTCCGAAATTTGTTACAGTGTAATAAATATTTTAAAAAAAACAACAAAATGTAAAATTTGAAAAAAGTTTCGTGTTTACGAGAATGTTTTTTTATTTTTTTTATTTTCGCCATGATAGAATGCAAACCAATTATCAAGCCATATTTCATACCTATAGCGGAAAAGTGCCCTAATTTGCCGGCGTAAAGTTACTGATCGCTGCATTTTAACTGCATATGTTCATACTAATTGTATCATGAATTCAACTTTGAAGCAAATAAAAATGAAAACAGGGACGTGAGACAAATAGCACACATTCATGATAACTAATTATATAGGTCAGAACAATTTTCATATATTTATTTGCTTCAAAACATGTTTAACAACGACCAATCTTTTATATTCTTTCGTTTTAAAAGAAGACATCGCTAATGTGCCAGTTTTTTCGAATAAATTTTCGAGACTTTGGAACACAACCAAGGATTCAGAAACATTGCGTAACAAATATGAACGGAAAATAGTCCAAATTTTTAAAAATGATTTCTTCCAGAGGTGTAAAATACGTAACAGGAAATAGATTAATTATAGCAGAAAATTCAATGCGAAAGAATATTTTCTCCATTTTTGGAAAGGTTTCAATTCTATATTTTTCGGTAGCTAAAATTGCTTTCTTTCGTTTAATGGAGTAATTTGAAGCAATTAAGAAAATTCATCTTTCCCTCGGTAGTCATGAAATATTACAGGAATAATTGGCAATTCACTTTTACTTTGTACAAAATTGAATCATTGCCAGATTTGAAACATAACCCACTATTTTCCTTTTAATGAACGTGCTGAATGGAATTCAACGTCTCTTTTAGTGAAAATTTCAAAATATTTTTATTTCCTTTCGAGTGGGTGCTAAATTCCTAGTATCGTGTATTTTTAAGATTATAAATAAATGTTATTGTGCGTATGTTTTAATTCTTACCAAAATTTTAATATAAACTGAAAAAAATATTTCCGATTATATTTACAACATTGACACATCATCAGTAAAAAAAGGAACATTTATGCGGTAAATATTAATGGGGTTGTTTCCTTCAGTCAAAAGTAGTACTTTTTGTCACTGAAATTGATAGAATAAGCAAAAAATAATAATAATAATAACATGGACTCAGAAAACACTTTCATTTTCCCAACAGTTATTTTTTAATTATTTTCTTTTAAATGTCCGATTCTTCAAACAAGGTGTGGTCTTTCTGACGTCGCAAATGATGCTTTTTGGCGCTTATCTCTACCGCATTTCCACGTTATGATAATCAAGAAGCGAATTAAAATTGCGCTCAACGCTTGCTATTAACCATATCGTTGCCAATACACGTGAGTAAAGATGCGAATTAAATATTTTGGACCTTGAATGGCAACACTGAATGGCATTTCATCATTTGTGATGTCATCGTCAGAAGCATTAAACGATGAAAGAGCACCGATTTAAGTAATTTTTTAAAAATATTAAACTTAAAGAAATAATTTTGAAAATGGTCAGATTCTATGTTTTTAACCATGCTCTTTCAGAAAAAAATACTTTTAAAATTTTGGAAACGACCTCATTCGCAGCGCATAACATATTAAAATCATTTATTTAGTTTTTCAATAGTAGAAAACACAACAAAAAGTTCCAATTTTATATTATTAGCACATAAATGGAGAAGCTCGAGTGATAATGGTGTAAGACTAGACAAAAACGGTCGGGGAGAAAAATGGAAATTTTGGGCGGGGGGAACGGAAATCCCAACTAAGCCTTAGTAGGGGGTCCGCCACAAGTTTTTGGGAAAAAATGTTTTAAACACGTGAAATGACATTTCAATAATGCCCTTATATTTGAAAAGCAAAATTTAACGTTCAAAGTATGGAGTTATCCTTTGAATACTGTATTTCGACATCTCGAGATACATTTCTGTTAGATCATGCAGTCACCACACTGGGTCATTCCATGCGAAATGAGCAAAATTCACAAAAAAGTGGTGGCCGCATGGTAACAGATTTTTATGAAATTTGGTGTACAGGTTCCTTTTATGCCTACTTAGTGACATTTTGTAAAATGATGATTTTCCCCTTCACGTACACACAAAAATTCAAATGAGGGAAAATTCAGACAACTTTAAAATTTTTCAAGAATATAGAGCTGTGTTTCTACTATTTGCTTGAAGAAACTCGAAATTGGTTTTTGATTTTCAAACGTAAAATAAAATTCAGAAAAATAGCATTTTCTTTCTGTTTTATGGATCAATCCATACAGGTTCGACGGATGGTTGCGCTCGACCATTTTTAATTTTTTTGAAATTCATATCCCTAAAAGCTGCATATGAAAGATGCTTAAAACCTCTTTTATTTTTTATCTCAACTTTGATTTTTTGGAGGTCATCAAAAGTGATTTTCGTATTCAAAAATGGGACTTTTAGACCTTTGCATTTTGGCCAAAATCTATTTGAATTACATTTATGACAGTTAATTTAACGCTTTGATGTTAAAAAGCATAAGTTGATAGTCTTACATGCTGAGTTACGTAGCTGTACGTTAATAATTAAAATAATGGCAACAGGTTAGTTCAAGACCAAATGTAAAAATTTTACACATTTCAAAGGGGGATAACTCGCGTAGGGGACGGAAACACAAAATGAAATACGGCAAAAACTAATCACTGGAACCATGCTAAAAAGAATATGTAACTGTTGCTGTGTGTTTGTGCGCCCTTTATGGATTACAGTCCCTCAAAAATCGGAAAGATGACAAAAATGACATTTTTAGACCCCTGTAAACCAAAAGGGGATGGAATTAAAAATAAAATTTCTTGACCAATTGAATATTCTATTCAAGTACTATACATGTTATATATATTGTTTTTTGTATTTGGTTTGTAAAAAAGATACAGGTCTTTGAAATTGAGCAATTTTGCTAGTCAATTCACACACTAAAACAGAAATTAAAAGCGTGAAAACTTCATTGCACCTTCTTAAATTACATATATTGTGCCCTACATAATACATTATACTGAAAAAACATATTGTAATTTTCAAAATAAATATTTTAATTTTATAACTTAGAAATATTTGAACATGAATGAGTAGTTTACACTGTATGAAACCTTATGATTGACCCTTATGTGAAATTGCGAGAATTCAAAACACTAGATAAAAGACTCAATGATGCAAAAGCAAGTATATCTAACATTTATTTCGATTTTTAAAAAATGTACATTTTAGCAAATACTTCATAAACATGATTTTGAGAAAATGAAACACGAAAGAAATGGTTAGTTTTGCTAAACTTACAATAAAAAGAACTAACTAATGAAATTTTGCCTAAGTTCAAGTTACTCTAGTAACAAAAATACGCTGATACCAATGATTAAAATATAATAGCATCTAAAAGACACTTCAATATATTACATAAAAAAACTTGAGTGAATTTAGAGCATTCCCTCATCTTCAAAAAAACATCAGAAATAGAGGAAAAACTGAAATTTTCGATTTTTTAAAGTACGATTTCGTCATCAAGAAATTCATAAACAATAACTAAATTAGAGCAGATAGTTAGTTACAGATAGTTTTTCAATCTGAATCATTTTTACTCTTATATTTTCATTAAAAGAGCTAGAAGAGTGATTTGAAATCTGAAGTAAATTGGCAAAATTTCAATATTTGTTAATATCTCAGATTTAAAAAAAGATCCGAATAAATTTTACTTTGCTTTTTCCCAATAGAGTTCTGTTTATAGAATGCGGAAATATTTATTTTTTAAGTGTACATTTATAACTTATGGAGTTATTGAGTCACAAACTGGCAGCAATGAACTCTGAAAATTTAGGCTTAGCATAAGCATCAACTTCTAATGTCAATAACAAAGCAACAAACAGTTTTTAAACTTCCATACTTTGCATTCCCTCATAGATATGCATGGTTTACCTAAATAAAAATTTGCATTGAAATCTGTGACATGTCAGCCACAGCTGATTTGCTCATTTCGCATGGAATGACCCCACTGCATATTCCCAGTACACATTGGAAACACTTTTGGAAGACTTTCATCCAGAAAAAGTGTTCCGAATTTGCACCGTTAAACAGAAACTTTTAAAAGTGAAAAAGCTTTCTCCAGCACAAATATAATTTCCACCTCTTTCTTTATCTACCAATCATCAGAATGTCTCAATATGATACTACTAGAAATTTTGTTCAATGAATCGTTGTCGGTTGATGTCTAGAATGCCGGAAAAAAGGAAAGTCTTCCCTGGTCGAATGCCGCCCATTGCCGACGGCAACTGACAGCTACCCCACAATATTGCGGTAAAATTAACAGAGAAACCTACTGGTATAATCAAAGGAGTGGTCCATAAGTACTGTAAAAAGTGCACCAAAAACTGTGTTATAAAGTGTTCTAAAAGGAGAGACAAGGCGACGAGTGTCAGTGTTCAAAACTTGTTCTTGAATGTGTTCCCCCGCCCCCGCCCCCCCCCCCCCAAAAAAAAAAAAATTATAAAAAGGGTTTTCAAAAGCGTTTGCAAGAAGTTCCAAAAAGTGTGCTTCAAAGTGTTCTAAAAAAAGGAGGACAAGTGTCTGAGTTCAAAAAGTATTAGAAGATTACTCTGGAAAACTAAATACCGAAGCTGCCTAGATTCGGAACCTGATATTTGACTCCAGCAGTCAAAAACTAAACCCAATATGTGTAGTAAAATTGTGCCAACTAAACCAACCTCACTTTTCCGATTAATTCGATATTCACATAGGCGGATTTATGCTGCGAATTCTGGGGGTGCAACAATTACAGGGATCTAGTGGGACGGGGGGCTTTCATTTGAAAATTTACCTCAAAAATGCTGGTTTTCAATTGGTTTCAGAGTAAATTTTATAGTAGTTTACTGAAATGATGTGCAAGAACTTGAAACAGTTTTAATGATTTTTGATAAAGTATATAACAATAGTCACGTTTTTTTTTTTTTTTTTTTTTTTTTTGACTTTATTAGCCATGGTTGTTTCAAAGTAAAAGAAATTGTAATGATTGTTCTTTGTACTCATAAATATTCAGTTACAGAGTAAACAATTATTCAATAACACAGTGTTGAATACTAAATAATTTAAGAAATGTGTTCATTTATCTTTTTTTCTTTTCAAATGTATGAAAGTACTCTTCTGTTTTATACGTTGCAAAAATTTTCTCGCACTGGCAAAGTTTAGTGACACACGAAGATTACACTATAAACTGCTTATTATTGTTTTTTTTTTTTTTTTTTTTTGGGTTTGTTTTCAAGCAAATTAACTTGGATTGTAGATTAGAGAAAAGTTATTTTCTAAATTGTGTATCCGGATGAAAAATTATTAATTTTAATTATTTTCAATATCCAAATAAAAATGTTAGGGGTGCGGCGCACCCCCTGGCACCCCCGTAAATCCACCTATGGATATTCAATTTCAAATTGTCATTATTTTGTTACCTTATTATTTCTGTCTGATCAATTTGATTTTTTACTTCAGAGTTTGTAAGTAAAGTTGTATATTGCAAACTACCTACCAAGGGTCCGTCCACAAAGGATGTCATGCTTGGGAAATTGTTTTAGTTTGCGATAAGGGAAGGGAGAGGGTAACAGGAGGGACATTACACATCTATATGATAATATGCGTATGAAAAACAGCGTGGCATGTAACAAGAGGAAGAGAGGGGGTAAGGTGAAGTGTGACACTTTGCGATACATCAGGGAGTGGGTCAAGAATGTTGAAAAAAAAAAGTGTGACGTCATTTATGGACAGTCCCCAAAACTTTTTTAAGGGTTCTGCACTAAATATTGGCCTACAAACGGGTCCGCTGGCTATAAAGTTTGGGAAGCCCTGTGGTAACATATATGTTTGCACGCATGAATTTTTATTCAGAATTGTATTCTTTCTTAGGGCAAAATTTGAGTAATTTTACCCTAAGCAAGAGTAAAATTTGAGTAATTTTACCCTAAGCAAGAGTAAAATTTGAGTAATTTTATTCCAAGAAAGAATAAAATTCGCGTAATAATAAAGGATTGTAAAACAACCTTTACTTTTATCTGCGTCTTGACACTGGTAAAAGCAGATCGATAAAAATAACCGTTCTAGTTTATTTTACAACAAATCAATTTTTCTGACCAAACAGGGCAAAAATGTTTCCCTTTAAGAGTGCCATTAGCACTTCTTGAGAGAGCCACAGAAGAGACCAAGAAAACCATGAAAAACGCCATTATTGCCACCCCTCCTAGCGCTTCTTCGTTTATCTAACAAAACCGGAAAACTTCTTGCTTCAGATTTTCGCCTTCTTCCTAAGAAAAGAAACTTTATCCGGCAGCAACAATTTTATTCTTTCGTTATTTTCGCGTTGCTATCCACGTGGACAAAAATCGTTTGAAGAATTTCTGCAACACATTTATGATATTTTGAAACGCGGCTAAACGTATTCCACGCATTATATTGAAAGAGACGGAATGACATTTAAGAAGAAAAAATATTCAACTTGTGGTGTTTAAAATGCTTTTTACCCTACCTGGTCCACATTTTATTTTTTGTATAATTTTTTTTCTCTATCAAACACATATATATGTCGAGTCGGATGTCTAGAAGTATGAGTGCCGTAAAAAAAAAAAAAAAAAAAAAAAAAAAACTAAAAAAGTGTTCTAAACGAAAGGACATGCGTTAATGCTAAAAGTGTTCTCAAAAGTGTGCTGAATCATTTGATTGTTCTGAAAAATGTTCTCAGAAATGGTTTCAGGAATATTCCAAAAAGGTCTTCAAACTATACTAAAAGAAGAGAACAAGTGTTCTCGTCCAAAAAGTGTCTGAAGATTTGTGTAATACTTTTGAGTTTTCCGTGGAACAGTAGCAAGGAGCTCTAGTGTATACAAAATCTGTACTAATGGGGTTGCTTCCTTCAGTCACAAGTACTACTTTTAGTCACTGAAATTGATAGAACAAGCAAAAAAAAACTTGGAGGCAGAAAATACTTTAATTTTCCCAACAGTTATTTTTTCTTAATTTTCAAAAAATGTGCTATTTTTCAAACAAGGCGTGGTCTTTATGACATCACAAATGATGCACTTTGGCGCATCTGTCTACCGCGTTTCCACGGTATGATAATCAAGAACCTAATCAAACATTGAGCTCTACGCTTGCTATCAACCATATCGCTGCCAATACGCGTGAGTAAAGAAAGAAGCGAATTAAATATTGTGCTCTGTGAATGGCATTTCATCATTTGTGATGTCATCGGCAGAAGAGTAAACAATGAAAGCGCACCGATTTGAGTAATTTTTTTAAAATATTAAACTTAGTCAAATTATTTTAAAAATGGTCAGATCCTAAGTTTTTAAGCATGCTCTTTCAGGAAAAAATACTTTTAAAATTTTGGAAACGATCCGACTGAGAGTTACGTTTTAAAATCATTCCTGCTCTGATGTTAAAGATGTTATATAAAATTTTAATATGTGACAACGATAAAAGATTTTTACTTCCTTTTACAAAAAAGGAAGTATTGTATTCACGGAAAAAATTTCACACAAAAATCGGCATTAATTTATATTTTGCTCACCCTCAAATGAATGTTAAGCTTTTTTTGTTTTTTTTTTCAACCAGACCACACGTGGATATATGCCTAGGAACGTACAGACACCCGAAATATCCATTTTGACGATCCCCGAGTTAATTGCAACGAGTTTTCTCGTGACGTCTGTATGTACGTATGTATGTGCGAATGTGCGTATGTATGTCGCATAACTCAAAAACGGGATGTCCTAGAAAGTTGAAATTTGGTGCATAGACTCCTATTGGGGTCTAGTTGCGCACCTCCCCTTTTGGTTGCATTTGGGTGTTATCAAAGGGGTCTTTTGCCCCTTTTTGGGGGGAAAATCATTGTTGATTTCGATGTATACTCAAGTGGTGTTAAAATTTGGCGGACACTTGGCAATATATCGCCAGTCTTTTGGTAGCCAAGTTTTGTCGCCAACTTGGCGAAAAAATTGGCGATTTTTTTTTTTTTTAATCTGGTTTCAATTTGGCCACTGTTGGTGATATTTAGAGAGTAAACTATTGAATCATATTAAAACTGCCAATAATGAGAAAATGACATTAAATTTTAGTAAAAGGAAGTCATGTGCGATGCACACTCAGCTCGTTTGTTTGCAGTATGGTTCATCATTATGTCGTTCTTAATCGATAATTAAATACCTAAAACAGGAAAAACTGCTAATTTGAAAGCTCTATATACATATTTTCTCCAACATTTTAATTGTTTTTCTAACTTTTAGAGTTTTTATTACGATATAAAATAATACATTTTCAGTTGAACATTCAATTATAAATTAAGAAAAGTAAAGAGATAGCTCATTACAGCACGGTGGTAAAAATTTCAAAAATATCTTTCACCATCATAAGAAAGACCTGCAAAATAAACTAAATTAAACAACAAAAATAGCAAACCGTAGGAGAAAATAAACAATAAATGTGGCAATGTCAACTGTAGTTGTTGTGTAGTTTCATTTTTGTCACACTAAAGAAAAGAATCTCTGTAACTTCGTAATGGAATTCTTATGTCTGCTGGAGTTAAAAGCAATGTAAATAATATAAAAAATAAACCAAAAAATTTTCTACGAAAATAATTTCATGATTTTAGTATGTTCATTCTTCTGGAAAACATAATTTTGACTCCGCAACCAATACCAACGACGAAACGATTCAAGCGGGTTCTCTATTTCAGTAAGATACACAAAATTATTATCTTTTTCTTCTCTCTCTTTCTCTCTTCCTCTTTCTCTCTCTGTCTCTTAAGCAAATATTGAAGCAACACAATGACGAGAAATGTTGAAAATAAAAAAAAACCACAGAAACAAGTATTAAAGAAAATTTCTCACCCAGCTTGAGTTTAATTATTAACTATTATTGAAACATGCTCCACACAAAATTCTAAAACATGATCAAAAAATAGTTTTCTCTGTGGCGTTCCTAGCACGAGTGACAACCCAGTTCATACTATGTGATGGAAACAGTTTACAGTAACCCCCCCCCCCCTCCCCGATACAAAAAAAAATTTTAATGTTTTATGTAAGGAAAAAGTTTGTACAATTTTCTAAAAAAGACTTATTTTTATTTTTGAGAGGGTAACAAATGCTTAAATAAAAAAAAACATGGGTATGAATTTTATGTAAAAAAAATATTGTGCTCTATTTTCATTGCAATTTAATACATTGAATGTAATTTAAAATACATTGAGGGAAATTTTTAGAATTAAAATATTTATATTTTTAACAAACTCTTAATTCCGCTTTGGTAGTCACAACCCAGAAGGTTTCACCCGGATATGACATCCCCTCCCCCGGTAGTGATGCTCCTTGGTTTAGTGGTTAGTATTATAAGGGGGATACAGGGTGTCTTTATATGAATTATTTTATATGAATTAAATCATGCAATAAAACAGATCAGAAATGCTACTTACCACAACTAGCATTTTTCGTCTTACTGCAGAATCTCTCTAGTGTCATGAAATTCATCGGCTGCCTTTCGTGATGAACTACCTGCAATTACTTCTTTAGCCACATCCAGGTATGTTTCTTTAGGTGTTTTGCCCCTGTCCGTCTTGTTTTTATAGTCCCCCGCCATATCACATTTAAAAAGAAAACATAATATTAAATTAAAACTTGCATGGGGCAAGTTGTTATTTGCAACAACTAATCCCAAGAAAATTGTAACAACTTGCCCCATACGACGCCACTTTAAATCTTGTCATATATTACTGGTATTATATCTTTGTACAAAACTTTTAACTATGTTAGCACTTACCTGAAAATGTAGGCTTTCACGTGGTATAGAAATAAATTCGTTATCTGCAACGGCTTTGTCACAAATAGATAAACAACTGCGGAAAGAAAAATTACTTCCAGCCTCAAAAAACCGTTTTCCTTGAGCACTCTCCCTGCTACTGACTGCAAGCACTCCAGTGATCGTCAACGAATGCAGATGGGCGAGTGATATCATCTACTGCAAGGAAAGTCAGTTTCTCCTGGCGATGGCGGTTAATTTTAAATTCGAATGTAACAACTTACCCCGTGTAACAACTAACCCCGGTCTCCCCTACTACAGGACTTACAGGAGAAGTTTCTCTCGTTCTCTCTTTCGCACACACACACACGACTTTCAAGAATTCCCAAAGAATTCCATTTCCCTGTGCTAACTCTAACATCAAACCCACTTTTGCTGGCTTTCAGATTTATCTGTTTCGTTCGCTTTTGATAGATATTTAGAACATGAAAATCATCCGTACTAATAAAATATTTCGCTATAAACATATTCCTATGTATAGCAAGCGCTTTAAGTGACTGTTCCGTAATTCAAACCGATTCTCTTTGCTTTGCGTTTGCATTTAGGAAGCCCTGAAGCTTTGAAGTTCATCTCTGTATGCCTTTCGACAAGATTCAAACTGAAAAATAACTTTAAAAAAATGCACTAACAGCAACTGAAAGCATTGTTCTCTTTATTCCCAAAGAGATTTTTTGTTGGCAATATAAAAATAGATATTCTATTCTTCACTCTCGGAAGGGAAATATTTCGCAGAAAGAATGGCGGTTGAATGTGTATCTGTTCATTAATGCTGCATTTCCCACTCTACGTTGAGTGAACGATATACCAATATGTGCATATATTCGAATATTTGCATGGAGCTAATTTTATTTCTTGGGAGAAAGGAAATACCGGAGCATGCAAAAATAATCCGACTGGAAAGCTTTTTATGGTATAAAAGCCATCTATCACTTCCGCTAGGAAATGTGCTTTGCCGAAGGCAATGGGAATGAATAAAAAAATGTCGTTGGATAAAATATTGAAATCTTTCAAATGTGATATTTTTGGCGCTTCAGATTTTCTCTAAAAAAATAAATTCCTGTTTTATTTTTTCTTGGCATTTATTTTAATTTTATGTTAGCGATGGGTCGGATAACACAAGTTATAAATCGGCACTATCAAAGGTACTTCATTGAAAAAATGTAACGAATAAGTCGTAACACGGAATGGTCATGAAGTGAAAAAAAAATGCTATCAGAGTAAATAAAGCATCCGAAAACATAAAGTTAAGATAAAAGATATTGCCATGAAAGCTTTTCTAAAAGAATAAGAAGTGGTTTTGAAATGAATAAACAAAGAAACGATCTTTTGTAAATGGGCATTTTAGTGAAATACACTCTTTCAGTATTAGCTATTAACTCAAAAGGTGCTGGTGACAAAAATTTCAGCCACTTTTTAGTCAATTTCATTATTACTTTGCTCATTTTAGCGAAAAATTCGTTTTATATTTTAAGTACTATATTATGATGATCGCGAAACTTTCGTCCACATTTTTCACACAATTACTACCTAGTTTTAAAAAATAGAAAAAGGTTACCAGTTGCCACACCCGTTAAAAACCTATATGCACAAGTGTTAAAAACCGATATGCACTAAAACCTTCTGACAATATTTTTACATGCTCGGCACACTTGAAGAATTTTTTCGATGATGGTGCAAGCAGGGACGGGTACAGATTACCATTTTAGGAGGTTGGTCATGCTGAGGAATGACCCCCTCCCCCTTCATTCGCTACGGTTTTGGGGGCGTTAAATCTCTGAAACTGCGTGGGTGTCAATAAAAGCCGCTAATCGGCCAGGAATAATGCATCTAATAAGGAAAAAACGTTGCTAATTAATTTCATAAGCAATGACAAGAAGTAGTTTTTCAAAGCTTACTTATTTTTTTTTTTAATGAAATAAACAGATTACTGCAAGTGTTTGTATTTCATTCATAAATTTTTTGAACAAAATGCGGATGTATAATTGTATCGATAGCTCGGGGGAAGGGTCATGATCCCTATGACCCTTCCCTTGTATCTACCCCTGGCCACAGGTCTTACAAAAACACAGGCAATTTATTTACAAAAATGTACAAGAAAATCGGTAACAGTTGCTACTTTATCTATAGCTATTAGGTAAATATCGTCAAATCCCGTAAATTCAACGGTAAATACGTTTGTACATCCAAACACGCAAAAACGCTGAGGTAACAATCACAGATCTAACAGCATACAGAGCTAAGCACATTCGTAGTCGAGTGAAAAACCAGACTCTTATATAGCATTGATGAACATTCTAGTATTTTCCAATTCCATTCGAAAATACTTTCTAAATTCTAATATTTTTAATTCAAGAATATTCTACTACTATAGTGCCTAGAAAGACTAGTGTGCCGATCGGCGGGGAAAAAGTGAGGTCAGATCTGAGGAAAATCCAGGTGGCGCTGCACTCGAGTAGTACGTTATGCTCCTCAATCAGACTCGTTTTAAATCAGCGATTGCATGCTGATTTCGCAGTTTAAAAACCCCGTTTTTCGGATTAAACTTATTTCTGCGCAAAAGACAAATTCTGTAATAAGTGCTAATTGTTACATGGGTGTTCGTTTATTTTTTGAAGCATATAAAATTACCTTATTATAAAACTACCTTACTTCAATGAAAATAGTAGACTATAAAGACCCATTCATTAAATACGTAAGGGTCCCAAGGGGGAGGGGGGTTGGAAAAGCCTCTACGTACCCTTACTTGGGGGGAGGGTCAAACTCATTCTTACATAATATTTTCCAAGTCGATATTTCACATTAGACATTGCGCGGTCAAGTGATTTGGCAGAGATTATGTTCCATTTGCGTCTGGAAGGTAAGAAACGTGTTAGGATAAGATGTTTTTTTATTTGTTTTACAAAGAATTTATAGTGTAAAATATAATAAAGGAGTCGCATTGCGTACGGCATGTTTTATTTGTAATTAATATTACATCAAAAAAAAAAAAAAAAAGTCGAAAAAACATTCAGTTTAGATTCTTTTCAGTAACTATTTCTTTACGCAAAAGGTTTAATTTAATAATGTGAATTTAATAACGATTCCAGTGATGTAACGATTCAAGATTTGTTGTTTTATCATTTTGAAAAACGAAATGGAATCTTACATAAGAATGGGGGGGGATGAAAATTCTTACGTACCCTTACATGGGGGAGGGAGGGTCAAAATTGCCAAAATCATCCTTACGTAATTAATGAATGGCCCCTAAGTATTCAATAACAGCGCGTCTCTTATTTCTCTACTAATAATAAAGCCGAGTCTCTCTGTCTGGATTTCTGTCCGGAATTCAGTCTGGATCCCTGTGACGCGCACAGCGCCTATTCGGAACTCCAGCGCTCGAATACACGCTACCTTACGGTGATTTACAAAACTGCAAATGAAACTAAAACATTGCCACGTTGCGTTCCACGTTTGTCTGTTGACGTCAACACAGGCAGTTTGTTCTGAGTATTTATTAACGCAATCGATGTGTCTTAGTTTGCTTTCAGCTACAGAAATTAATTTGTCCCTTAGTAGTATTCTCGAGCTTCTCAAAATAATGTTAGTTTTCATTATTTCCTTAATAATTGGTGAAAGCGAAAATTCTGGATTAACAAACTTGGATAACGTTATACAAGGTTAAAAAATTTATTGTTTTGTATGAATTTGTAAGAATATGGGGTTTTTTTTAATCTTAAATTAATTAAACTTACCATATTTTACAGCAGCATTTAGTTGGAATGGACAGTATGCAAAATATTTTCTTGAATATATTATCGTAGAACAAAATGAATAACCGAGAAAGAATTTACTTTATTCCTTTTATTCTCAGCTGAAAGGTTTCGCCAAATTTGTTTTGGGTTATAATTTTAGTATTGTGCGAGCAAAGTAGCCTTGGCGAGATTTCGCGTTTTTAGTTAAACCATTTTTAATTTTTATCATGAGTGGAATAAAATGCTAGTAAGATTACAGAATTCGATAAGTGAAAGGAAATAATGGTCAATCAACTGAAAAGAAAACTACCACCATTCGTGAGAATTTTGTTGATGATTTGCATAACATGACACAATTAAATCGTAACTCAGAAATTAGAAAAATCGAAACAGAAAATTTTTAAATGAACCGATTCGGGAATTCGAGAGAAATAACTCAGCTACAAATGGAAAAAAAATAAGCGCTAGCCAAGCAAGGCAAAAAAGTATCATCTTCTTTCGATAACAATTTGTAATGTCATATTGAATTTTCTAGCATTAATTGTTATTCTTGTCAGGCCACAATTATTATTTAGTTTTATCAAGAATTGATAAATATCGAATTCAACATCGTGGAAATAGCTGCTTAGAACTACGAACTACGTAGTTTGCATTAATCTTTGACGTTTAGTAATGCTTCTTGAATTCTCATTTCTTTCTACGTGGGCCAGAATATCCACAAGACTTTGAAAATTAATTTAAAAAGAATAAAGCGAAAAAATCATACGTACGAACAAAAATCACAACACTTTTAGCATTTTCTTCGTTACCATGTGCGTTTGTTTTAGTTTTCAATTCCGCCATTAGACAGTGACTTCAGTGCCCCCTATAGTTCGTTGGAGTTGCGAATACCGTTCGGCCGATTTTCATGAAATTTAGTACAAAGTTAGTTCGCAGCATGGGGGTGTGCACCTCGAAGCGAATTTTCGAAAATTCGATTTTGTTCTTTTTTTATTTTTAAATTTTAAAAACAGTTTCCGAAGCAGAATTATCATAAAATGGACGAGTAAATTACGAAATTATCCTGACGTGGAATCGTAACATGGGAAGAGCGAATGAACATAGCCAATTGGCGAGAAATTCATCATCCATTATTTGTAAATAGACAGGCTAATCAAATGACTTTTTAATTTTCTCCTTCGGACAAAGTCGTGCGGGTACCGCTAGTTACAAAATAAAACTGCTTCTAAATTATTGAAGCTAATTAAAATTATCAGGACTTCTCAGTCTGAGTCAAAGAACAGGATAATCTACTTTTACACCTTTGACCAAAATAGTAGCATTGATTTGTAAATTTTCTTCTACTTCAATAATGATCTTTTTATCGTCAATATTATTTTCCACATAATTTTCATTATATACAAAAACTACAATATTTGGAGATTTTTTTAATTTCATACAAACCCAAAATTCGTTAGGCAAATTATTATGAACAATTTCATCTATAATAGATTTATACGTGGTTATTTCAGTTTCATCTGCGGAAAGATCAAGTTTTATTTTTTTCAAACAGGGAACATTTTTCTTAACTGCATAATTCCTGATGGACCTTTGCTTTGGTATTTTTTTAGTAAAGTATGTTGGCAGATTTGGGAAAATTGTCGTAATTGACTCGTCTTTTAAAAAAAGTTTTCCCCGGGGAATCAAAACTTCCTCACCATTTATAATATGCTCATTATGCGTTTCAATAAAATGTTTTTCTAAATGCAGAGCACAAATTGAGCAATATTTATCAAAAACTTTATCTAACCTGGGAATTAACGAGTTCCACTTCTTTAGTTTTTCTTCATCTGCTGGAGCTTTAAAAAGCGAAACTTTTTCTTTGCATGTTTTGTATCCACTTTTGCACCCTGGTACGAAACAAGATAAAGCTTTACTTCTTCTAATATTAAACTTTGATGCCTCCATTAAAAGCCTTAAACGCTGTTTCATGAAATATTCACGAAATAAAGGTAAAAAAGAGAAACGCGGAACTAAATTGTAACAAAATCCCGCGTCTACTAATGTAAACACCGTGAAATTGAACGTACACCTCGACCGCACTGCCCTCTAGCGGTTTTCATACATTTTGTCTTCAAGAATTGAAGGGGAAAAAGCGCCGATCGGCACACTATTCTTTCTAGGCACTATACTACTACATTCTTGGGTTTGAAGGAGCAGTCCATTAAGTTACATTAAAAGGCTGTCTTTGATATTACTATTTGCGTGTTAGGTTCGAACTGCTTTCCAACTGTCGCCAAGCTTGGCGACATTTGAAAATTTCTCGCCAAATCTGGCATCAAAAATAAGTCACCAAGAATTGATATCAACTTGGCGATATCTCTTACATTTCTCTCTAATCTTCGCGCAATGTCATATAGTGCATAGCAGGCAAAACTAACATACAGGTAAAGTTTAAAGACCAAATGTAACTTTGAGCGAAAATTACATTTGGACCACACCAAATTTAGCCAGATAGCAACAAGTTAAGCATATGTAAACATAAAAATAATTACTATTGACAAAATTTGTAACAATGTGAAGTAAAAAAGGGGAATTGGTAAACATTTAGATTTTTTTTTTTTCTGGTTAAAAATCTTACTACTTTGTACGGAAATAATTTATTTTACATCATCTTTACCACGTGGTTCAAAATGACTTCAAGTGGCAAAATAACTTTTAACTTGGTTAATTCACTTTAAATGGTTTTTATGATTATTATTTCTTAGTTTTCAACAATAAAACAATACTTTGGCGTTTATCTTTTGTTTTATGTTAATAGATACAATAACAATGTTAAAATGCAAAGCAGGACAGTTAAAGATTTAAAAATTTGGATCAAACTTAAACTGCGAGTTCATGAACTTTGCGGAAAAGCAAAATTAACGAACCTTTAAGAAACGAATTTACCGTTGCCATACAGATTAAAGTTTTAATTTTCATACTTTTAAATGTTCTTTCAATTTAACTCTTCGCTTCTCAAACCTACCACGCAATTTGTTCTTTACATCACTGAAATAAGCGTCTTTTTTTTTTTCCTCCCACCTAGAAAAATTCTTTCTTTTTTTGTTAAAGAGTGCGCTGATTCCCGGGTGCACAATAAATCATTTTCGGCCCCTGACGCCGAAGGAAAAATGAACCAGAAAAATTTCTCTAACATATGTTGTACTTCAAATATTATGTTTTCGAAGCAGTTTGAAAAACCATTTACGCTTCATAAAAGTTATCTGAGAGAATATTTCCTTTATTTTTCTTTATTTATATTTATTTGAAAGACAAGGTAAATAGCAGCTATTAGGCTAAGATTTACATTTCCCATTTATACTCCAAGGTAATTTTACTTGCGAATAGATGCTTTTTTAGTTATCGTCTCTTATTTTACTATCTCTTTCTCTTCTTTCAGCGAGACAACTTATAATCTCACTTCGTTTTTGTATCACTTTTTTTCTTTTTCGTTTTTAAACAAGTCTTTATTTGTTATTTATTTATTTCTGTATTTCTTTACTTATTAAATAAAAATTTCCCACTTAGCAAACACACATCAACAAATTGGGAAATTGGAGTAAATTTATGATTAACGCAAAACTGCAGAACCTTTTAGTGACTCAATAGTAGATTTAAATCCATTGTTTCTATGGTTAAAGCACGTATTCTTTTAATCACTTTCCGAATTAACGTGTGTCATAACAATACCCCCCGTAATAATATAAATCTCTCTCTCTCTCTCTCCTTCCCCCTTCTCTCTCTCTCTCTCTCTCTCTCTCTCTCCCTCTCCCACCCCCCTCTCTCTCGTTTTTACACAAAGCAAAAACGAACTCAAAAATGTACGGTTAACACTGCCATCTATCGGATACATTAAAAGTTAATAACGAAGAAATTGGCAATGAGTAAATTTCTAGATTTAAATTCAAGGGCACCCATTTAGGGGGGGAAGGGGGGGCTCGAGCCCCCCTCAATTAGAAATTAGAACTTCCTTGCTTTTAGTACTTTTTTCTTTTTAAAAATGTAAAAACGTTTCTTCTCCAGTCGTTAATGAATAAATTGCAAAAAATTTCAAATTTTAGACTCTAATCTGTCCTGAAATCGGTTTCCATGGGGAAAATATTTGAGTCCCCCCCCCCCTTACAGTTTTGCATATGAGCGCCCTTGTTTAAATTCAAAAATTAACTAAATAACAATTTCATTTGAATTCTTTGGATCCATCGCCATAGAAAAGGCCTTCGTTGATGGATGCTGCATAGCGCTATTATCCAAATTGTTACTATACATGGGTAGGTCACTTTTTGAGGCGATAGGCATTTAGTATTAAGAGGGTGTAGGTCAATGATCAAGCACGGGCGAAAGTTACTAGCAAATCTGCACTCTCCCACATTATTTTAATGCCCGTTTCAGATTCGTTCTAGTAAACCTTATTTACCATATTATTATACTTATATACCATAAATGGCACTATTTGTCAACATTTTTCTTGTGTGAAAGCACGTCGTGTATTAAGGCGCAAGCTTGTTAGGAATCTTTTGTTATAAAGCAGTTACTTGTTGAAGAAAATGTTCTATGAAATCTATTTTCATTGATTTTTTTTTTTTTTTTTTTGCCATTTTTATGTTTGCATGTAAGACAATTAGATTTGATTTTAATATTTTGAAATTCAAGCATTAACGTAAAATAAACAAGTAATCAAATCGTTTACACTCTGTTAACTAAAACATTTAAAAAAAATAACTATTACCTCCCTGGTCACCTCCTCCCAACGCAACTAAAATCGCAAAACTAAAAGAAACTTTCACTATGCCTAAATAAATATTCGTTTTCTGTCAAAAAATATCGATTATTTTTGCCAGTTTTCCTGAAAAAAAATCGTTTCTTAAAGAGTTAAGGAGTTGAAGTGAAACGCAGGTTTACTCCATGCAATACAGCATGTAGTAATCTCAGGCTGACTGTAGTAATCTCCTAGTTACTGTAGTAATCCTGTGTCAAGATAACTATTGATAGCGTAAAAAGATGTTGGGATAGGAAGATGAACAGTTAACCAGAAGGTAAGGCCCCTTTACATAGCGGCTCTACTTGAAGGTTAGAGAACATCCCGATTGGCAGTATAACAAACATTTATTCTTTTGCGTGAATAAGGATGTTTCCTTCAGTCAAAAGTACTACCTTTAGTCATTGAAATTAGTAGAATAAGCAAAAATAATAACATGGGTCCAGAAAAGACTTTCATTTTCCCAACAGTTATTTTTTAATTCATTTTTTAAAATGTCCGATTTTTCAAACAAGGCGTGGTCTTGATGACGTCACAAATGATGCATTTTGGCGCATCTTTCTGAAGCGTTTCCACGTTATGAAAACCAAGAAGCGAATAAAACATTGCGCTCTACGCTTGCTATCAGCCCTATCGTTGCCAATACACGTGAGTAAAAATGCGAATTAAATATTTTGCTCTGTGAATGGCAACACTGAATGGCATTTCATCATTTGTGATGTCATCGGCAGAAATATGAGCAATGAAAGCGCACAGATTTAAGTTTTTTTCTTTTTTTAATATTAAACTCAAGCAAATTATTTAAAAAATGGTCAGATCCTACGTTTTCAAACATACCCTTTCAGAAAAAAATACTTTTAAATTTCTGGAAACCACCCGATTGTGTGAATTTGTGTGTTTTATGCGTGAATTGTTTGAGCTAGCTATTTTCTTTTAATCCGTTGACTACATTTTCAAATCCGGTGCCGAATCAATTTAGCATCGCACGTTTTTTTGGTTTTGAATGCTTTGATTTGTTTATTTATTTATCTGTTTGCTTAATTCAATATGAGACAAATCATGATCTTTACTGATACAAATTAATTTTAATTCTCTATTACCATTTGCAAATTATGCAAATGGTTTGGTAAATGGTAAAATTGCAATATTTTAATTACCTTTACGTTCAATAAAATTATTTTGGCTTTAACTCTTGAGCTAATAAATATGTCTTTTTATAGAAAAATTAACATTTTGCTTACTAAAGTATTACCTAAAAGTGAAGTTGAAAAAGATTTATTATTGAGCAGTCACGATTGCTTATTGTTCTCACTTGAATGTTTTGATGTCCTTCGATTTTTCCCCGCCTCCCTCTGCAGCACCACCGTCGGCGCGCCTCTTCCGATGCTGCTTCTCTAGCGAAAACCGTCACCAGGTTGCGTCAATATCCTACACTTACACGCATACATACACGCATCTACATACACACACATACATACACCTACACACACGCACGCAAACACATGCACACACACACGCATACATACACACACATCTACACACACACAAACACGTACACGCAAAGACATACACACACATACACATATCCCCCCACCGACACACACAAACAAACATACACACAACTACCCTCACACTCATGCCAGCACACACACAAACACACCCGCCTCGATACACACACACACTCGTGATTGCGAAAAACATAATTTGAATTCAAGATTTCAAAATTCAAATTAATTTTAAATTTTATTATTATTGTTTTATTTTTTTAGCATTGTGTTTGAGTTTTTAAAAAGAAAAGCCAAACGTTGTTAATCCCATAATGCAAAATACGTAATACGCAAGTGCTTCGGGTTAAATAACTAACTATCCTTATGAGGAAAACGTTTCAGTTTTGGTTAACTAAAGTTACACATCATAACGCTTAACTTCAACCTAAGGCCATTCTGTAACATCAGCTTAACGCGGCAGAGCTCTTGAATGAATTTTAGATTTCTTTTTTCATTATTTCTTCTAGTTGAATCACCATATTTGCATGAATGACCATTACACAGATTTTAAAGCCACAAAAGTTTTCGATTATAGCTTATGCAAAAAAAGATTCGACACGAAAAAATATTTTTATCAGAACGAAATCCGTAACAACCTGAATATAATGGAAAGATCTTATCACTATTATCACTGAGTAAAATATTACCCCAAGTCGTCAAGAAAGAATTCTGACTTCGGGAAATTGATGGATGTACAAATTCTAATTATGTGAAAAAGCAATTTTTTAAAAGGTTTTTCCCATTCGCTTATCTTTCCCAAGTATTTTTATTGCAGGCTGCTTAAAACCAAAATGAGTAAGGTTAATCAACATGATGAGAAAGTCAAGTTTTTAATTTCATCTAAATAGTGTCATGAAAAGAAAATAAATGATTATACATTTCTCTTTTTTATTTCATTAGCGCTGTAAACCATAAAAGAAGTTTTTTATGAGTAGAATCTTTGCAAGGGGTTGCAATAGTAAAAGAGAAAACTGCCAGATGCCTGAATTTATATTCTTCGAAACCAAATAGTGATTGAAAAATCATTCTTTTCTGAGTTAGAGCAAAGGTTGTTAAGTTTAGTAAAAAATACATTTATAAACGAAAAGTTTGAAATACAGTGAAACCTCAATAAGTAGTCGACCCGTTAAGTGGTTACTCCGTTTAAGTGGTCGTTTTTCTTTGGTCCCGACAAGGTCTCATTTACAGTAATGTAAAATCATCCTCCTTTACTGGTCACCAAATTTAATTTTACCCGGTTACCTAGTCACTCAAAAAATTGTTTTCTAAAATTCCTTTCCCTTATCGGATCTTAGAAAATAGTGTCGGATTTAGTTGAAAGGCAATGATAGTCATTTTTCCTTGAAATCTCGATCCTCGGTTCTGGTCATTCAAAGCATACTTCTTGCTGTGACTCTGCCGAGTGCCGAGAATAAGAATCAAACTCTTGACAGCAAGACAGACAAAATGTAATACCTGGAGAAAGTTAGTCAGTATTTAACATCCGTTCAAGGAACTACAGCACAGAATTTAAAGCTTGATGTATGTTAGAAGAGATGGTTCTTTTCCGAAAGCAACAACTTCATCAGTCAACATTGAAGGATTGTATTAATGTACCGTAACTACATTAAAATAAGTTGTTGTTATTAAGTAATGAATGTGTAAGTAAGAGAAAATAAAACAAAGTAACTATCATTAGTATTTTTCCCCCTTTTTAAAATTTCCATTAATTTATAGACATTGATTACATAAGCTATTGTTACTCACAGAATTTTACTGCTATTCATTAATATTTGTAAGGTTTTATCTTCTTCCTTAATTTCCCATTCCACATATGTAGTCACTCCGCATAAGTGATCAAAAATTTTTGATCCCTTGAGAGACGACTTAACGAACAGACCCAGAATCGGGTTTGTTACGATTCGGCGCGACCGTTTCGGCGCGGTTGTTTCGACGCGGTCGTTTCGGCGCTGGCCGATTTGGCGCTAATCGTTTCGACGCTAGATTTTTGAATTCTGAACTTTGTGAATTTTAGAAATTTTAGTTCAAAGAAGAAAAAAGATTTCTGGGGGAAGTATGTACATTTGGCGCTTTAGAAGCTAGTTAAAATTTATTTTAAAAATTACAGTGGGGAGGGAAAGAGGGGGCATATGTGATCCACGTATGTTTTACTGCGATAACATAAAGGAAAATATCTTGAAAAATTAGCAAATAATGCCAGTACCAGTGATACCTCTTTGTCAAAAAATTTTTATTAATGCTGAGCCGTTTTGTGTTTCTGTGGTGATTTCTTTTTTGTTGTAGCAGCTATTGGAAATAATTTCATAAGACGTCTTTACATGAAAACACTTTTCAAACTAACCGAAAAGCTCGACTTAACTATTGCAAACCCATGTATGGACATCAAGGTAAATTTAAGGCAATGTTTGATTTTTTTTATTGACTAAAAAATCATTTATTTTTGAAAGTTATAGTCCTAACTAGTATTTTTCTGTAATCAATTTATAAATTTATTGCAAATTACTTTTTTTTTAAAGTTTTATTATTATTATTTTATTTATTGCTTTTTTTTTTTGTTACCGAACAGTTAGTCGACAATTTAGTGCTATAGTACAGTTACAGGAACTAAAAAGACACAAAATATTTTATTTTAGTTAAAAAAAAAGTTTAAAATGTTTTTTATTCATTATATTAGTCTTTATGAAACTTAAAAGCAACATATAAAAATAATCTTAACATAGTAAATATTATTTGTATCTTGTAGTCTTAAAAGTTTTTTTTTCTTGTCTCTCCTGTGTTCAAAGCACGCTACACAACTTAAAAATTTATAGAGAGCAGGGTTACGGGTGATTTTCTCAACACGTTAACTTTTTACAATGACAAATATAAAAAATTCACCTTATTATTAGTTGACAGTTTTTTTAATTTTTTACAGAAAAGATATTTAAGCAAATGCATAAACTAATGATCAGCAACGAAAAAAATTCTTCAATTTAATGAGTTTTATATTTAAATTTCATAGAACAATGTCAATACTGTCTCCTAACTTATCTACTTCGAAAAATTATGAAGATGTTTTTAAACTTATATTTTATCAACTAATAATAAAAAAGAAAACAAAATACAGCTTTAAAAATATTACATCATAAAACTTTTTACAAAACTTAAAAAACAAAAGATATCTTGAATTTTGAAGCAATGTTTGGCATATTTGTATGCAGACAATTTCGATTTTTTAACAGGTCGTATTGAAATGGGTCGCGCCGAACGGAGGCGCCGAAATGGG
Organism: Uloborus diversus; assembly: GCF_026930045.1. Classification (NCBI taxonomy): domain Eukaryota; kingdom Metazoa; phylum Arthropoda; class Arachnida; order Araneae; family Uloboridae; genus Uloborus; species Uloborus diversus. The sequence continues at coordinate 22,072,634 of NC_072734.1, read as the reverse complement.
TTTTGCGCCGAATAGTCCCATTCCGATTAGGACCATAGGTAGTTAAAATTTTCAAATTGTTCAGATCTTCAAAAATAACCAAGAAAATATCGTTTAGAAACATTTTATGTCATTTAGCAAACAGAAAAAACAATATATACATGTATATATAACATGCAATACAGTACATAAGGCTGCAATATGTAACTGCATTTTTAACAAAAATTAACTTTTATTACGTAATCCGAACGTAAGGAGAAAAATGAAAAATGTAAACAGTACTGTAAGGAACTATTATACAGCAATTAAAACAAAGAAATATGAATGAACTTCTGGAAAACACCGACTATGCGCAAAGAAATGTTTTACATTTCTGTAAGAAAACACTGACTTAAACAGTTTTTTAAAAGAACCGACCGAGAGAGGTTTAAAATGTCGCTATGAAAAAAAAAATAAGTTTGTTAATAAGTTAAGATATAAAGGGAGAGACAGGTAAATAATGTAAGCTAATTTTTGTTTAAAAATGTTTTAAAACTTATTTTTACGTTTACGTATCGTGGCGTTATGTAGTATATTGCATATTACGTGCATAGATCTCTTACAACGACTTTATTTGATTAAATGTCATACCATTTCCCTTAACGGTACTTTCTAGGGAATTTTCAAAAATCCGAACAAAATAAAAATCCAAACTACCTATGAATGAAACTACCTACCAAACTATACCCATTCTTTCAAATTTTCGACGTTCGACTGTATCAGTAAGTCGACGTTAGGATTCTGTGAAACTTTGATATTATCAAAAGATTTCCGTAACAAAAAACTTCTTTAAATCAAAAAACAAGAATAAATACAATCGAGCAAAAAAAAAAAAAAAGATCGTCTTATTTGAAGTGAAAAGGCGTACCTAAAGTTACACGTGAAAAACTCCCAAGAATTTCATTATCGGACAGAACATCGAACGCAGTGAAGAATTAAAGCATTCTTGTTATACATCCAAAATTACTTTGAAAGGCAATCGATACTTAATCAGGCTACCCGAAAAAGAATCTAATGTCCTTGACAATATTTCAAACATCCAACCGCAGGAATACATATGTCTCACACATTTACCTTTGTTCTTCTCAACATGATTCACTTTTCTTGAGCGCTTTGTTTGTAGAAAACAGTGGATAAGAAAATTGGGAATTTTTCGGTTTGCTAGATGTCCGGCGTTTAGTCCTTTTCATTTCCTTTTTTCAGTCATTGGAGCTAATTTCATTTTTTGTTCAAACAATTATTTGTTTCAAGTAGATCAAACTTAAAGAATTTTCAATTGGTTCAACAATTTCTTTGATCAGGACGTTTCTCTACGTTTATTAAATTCAATGTTGTCAGGGTATAAACACAATTACTATGTATCATTCCTAAAGATCAAAGAATTGAAAAAATAATTTTAATGACTTTATATTTTGCAACCTACCAAAATGTCTACGTTTTAAACATAAGTATTTCACAACAAAACCCAAAAAAAATCACAGCTCTGTTGTCGCAATTTCCTTTGGTAATATCATACTACCATTCACAAATTATTGCTTTCTTTTCAACTATATACTTCAGGATACATGGAAATTATAGTCAAGATGGAAAAACAATGTAAATTTTTCGATTAAAACGAACTATGAAATACATTTCGTAAATGTTTTTGTGCAAACTATTTTTTCAAACGAATGTTTGCAAGTAGAATTGAATGTAAAAATTAAAACCACAAAAGTTGCATTAACCTTTTGTCGGATATCTTTACATCCATGAGGTCACAACTTTTTGTATTTAAAGGAGAGGTTCCTTGTAACCTTGTAAATTAATTTGTTAACTTCATTAGCGAAATTAATTTTATAATTTTTCTTTTTTTAATTTTTTTTTTGGCAACAATTAAAAGGCAGAATCGGCAAATCTCATGACTGAGAAAGAAACTTTAGAAATTGTCTTTTGAAATTGCAAATATCGAATATCTGGCTACACATTCGCAAAATAGCGCAAGTGAAATTTAAAAGATTGCAAATACGCAAAATTATTTACTAACGGTGAGACAATAAAGATGCATGAAGTACTAGGGAACGTCTTAGGACATCAGAAATTTCAGATTTAGAATAGAGCTAAAAATTGGTAATAAAAATGAAGCTACTATGTCAACAAACATATCACGTTTGAAAAAATAATAAATTTCAAATAAAAAATCTTTACTGATAATAAAGCTGAAAGTCTATCTGTCCGGAGGATGTCTGGATCTCTGTGACGAGCATAGCGCCTAGACCGTTCGGCCGATTTTCATGAAATTTGGCACAAAGTTAGTTTATAGCATGGGGGTGTGCACCTCAAAGCGATTTTTCAAAAATTCGTTGTGGTTCTTTTTCTATTCCAATTTTAAGAACATAATTATCATAAGATGGACGATTAAATTACGAAATTATCATAACGTAGAATCGTAACATGGGCACAAGCCAATTGGCGAGATACGAAATTATCATAACGTGGAACCGTAACGTGGGTACAAGCCAATTGGCGAGAAAATTCACCACACATTATTTGTAAATATTCAAGCGAACCAAAAGACCTTTTAATTTTTCTATTACGGGCAAAGCCGGGCGGGTACCACTAGTTATAAATAAAATAGATATCCAGGGAACATGTCGAATCTGCGTCAATTAAAGCTTCTTTTTAAGCTAGTTAATGCTTTGGTTAATGGATGGAAAAAATGTAATAAAAAAACGTTGATATCATCAGGCGTCAAAACATAATTAATTTAACTAACGCAATAAAACTAATTTACTTATATTAACAAACTTTCACAAGCCAAAAATCATGAAAAATCTGATACCTCACTAAGAACCGAGAACTGTAATTTGCTAACGCCTCTTAATTGCCACCTTTATTTTCATTACAGAGGCTCGTTTTCGTTTAAGAATCGTGATGAAGAAATCTCATTAAGAAATTCAACAACTGAAATCATTCTCTTTCCGACCGATGCCTGCTGTCCGCTGTCTCCGTGATTAAAATCATTCTTTTAATTAGAAGTGCTCGGAATATCTGAACTTCTCTGAAATCTGATCCTTCGAGAGAATCCTCGAAATTAAATTTAATTGACTCCCAAATGAACTCAGAAATAATTTGCTTGTTTAAAGTTTGGGCAAGGGAGCATGGAAGTGATTTTTTTCCCTTTAGAGTAAATATTTTTAAAAGGGTGGTGTGAATTTAAATTTTGAACGGTTTAACTATAAATTTTGATTTTTTTCACTCTCTTAGTCATTTTAACATAATTTTAATGATAAAATTAAATTTCTAATTCAAATTGAGGTTTTATAGGGCGATCCTTTTTTTGTGTCAAATTAGGTATCTAATTAGATATGTGGATAGATATATAAAAAGATATTTAGATAGATATGTAGGTATGCATTAAAAAAGATAGACATGTACAAATATAAATAGATATATAGATAGGTATGTGGATTGTTGATAAATTGATAGATATGTGGATATGTAAATGGATACATGGATAGATATGTAGATATACAGATATGTACATAAAAAGATGTGTTGTAGATATATAAATAGATATATAGATATGTAGATATACATGTATGTATACAGGAAGATAAATATGTTGATAGATAAATAAATTAAACAATATTAAACACAGAGTACTTTTGAGATCCAAATTTTGTCTCTAGATGTTTGCTCTGATTTAGAACAAATTATTATTTTTACATTCCAGGATTGTAGTGTACAATTTTACAATAACATTTACCCTTGCAGGTTTTTACTAAATAACACAACCCCGAATCAGGAATGCTCGGGACCGTAACCTTTCTGTATTTCAAAATTTTCCGGAGTTTGGATTCTGATTCAAAAATAGTAAAACTCTTCTGTTGCGCAGTATTTGTCACGTTTTTTCTGGTTTTGCTAATGTTCGAGCTAAATTTCTTATATTTTTGATCAATCTGCATGAAAGTATACTTCATTATGCTAAAACAAAAGTTGAAGATATATTGCAGGGCGTATAGTCCATGAATGTTGATTTTTATTATTATGCAATGTGCCGAGCGATAGAATAAATAAATCATGCTTTTACTAATGATAGTTTTGTACTTTTGTACAGTAGGCTTGGCATTGCATACTTATGAAAAGGAAAAAAGAATTACCGTTAATCGAAAGTGGATGTTAAAAGATTGCTGCATAATTAGAGAAACGCATATTTACGCATAAGACGTGTCATTGAAAAAACGTTTTAAAAAAAGCTGAGCCGAAATTACTGTGTTTTGAACAAGTAATTGCCTATCATTAACAATTTTGAGATTCCAAAATTGGGGTCTCATACTGTATAACTTTAAATTCTTTTTTCGGCAAAAATTTTTAAAATTGTTTATTAAAAATTGTGCTAATTTAACATTTTTTTAAAGTTTTCATTCACATCTATTAATGGATTCTTATAATGATACGTATGCTTATTGGAAATATGCATTTTTATTGATAGTTATTTCTTTTAATTTAGCCTTATATAGTAAAAGTAAAACATAGCACAATTGAACTACTATATTTTCCGTTTCAAACAGTGGCTCAAATGATCAGTACTGCTTCTAGACAAGTTTTTATTCAATACAAGATCTCCCTCCGTGTCATAAATTATTTATTCATATTCTAGCAAGCGCTGGTATACGAGCAAAATACGGAAATGCAACTAAAACGAGTTTTTAATGAATATTTCCCCTCAAGCGAACATAAATTTAATTCTTCATTATTCTCATGAGAAATTCATTATATTTGTTAACATTATTAACTTTCAGAGGAAGATAAAAAAAAAAATCAGCTTTATTATCGTTTCTAAGTTTTAGTTCTGGCTCCCCTTAAGTTAGATTCGCTCGCAACATAAAAATCGCCAAGCATTATACTTTCTTCTATAGGTATCTTTAATTTTGCAAAGGAATCAATTGTCCTTAAACAGTTTTACAGCGTTTTTAAACACAGGATGCAGCAAGAAATTTAATTTAATGATATTCTTCGTTCTTCAATATTAAGAAAGGCAGTCGTAAACTTTCTTTTTTTTTTTTTACCGGAAAGGCTCATAAAATGATAAAATTAAGTCTCGAAAGTTTAAGACCGGGAAAAATTCAATCGTTTTTTTATGCATATATACATGCAGTCCATACAAACCTGGAATGAGGGTTGATTTTCGAAATCCCTAAGCATTACTTTTCTTATCCCCCGAACGATCTTTTTTTTTTTTTTTTTGAGCAATCACATTGTTCTCACTTGACTGTTTTGATGTCCTATGATTTTATTTTACCCCCGCCACCCTCTGCAGCATCACCGTCGACCGGCTCCTCACGATGCTGCTCCTATAGCGAAAATCGTCTCCAGGTTTGCATCCATATCCTACACACACGCGCATACATACACAACTACACACACACAAACACATACACACACGCATACATACAGACACCTACACATACACACACACAAACACATACACACAACTACCCACAGATTCATGCCTGCACACAGACACAAACACATAAGCCTACACACACATACACATACCCCGCCCCAACGCACACAAACACTCATGCACACACCACTACCCACACACTCAAATCTGCACACAGACATAAACACTCATGCCTACACACACATACACATACCCCTACACACAAACACACTTACCCCCCCCCCAAACACACACGCCTACATACACACACACACACACACACACACACACACACACACACACGTGATTGCGAAAAACATAATTTGAATTCAAGATGACAAAAATCTTTTTTTTTTTTTTTTTTTTTTCCGAATGGAATATGCCAAACTACCGAATGGCAACACCTCATTGTTGAAAAGTAAAAGGCGCACGAGATCGTGTTCGATGGATTTTTAATTGAATTGAGCGACGACTTCTTGAGGTGTAACAACGTTATGTGTGTTGTTAATAAAGTTTGATTGATTTGTATAACATGAGTCAAGTTTATATACAAAATCAGGTAGGGAGTTGGTTTATACCCTCCCAACTTCTTCCTTACCTTAGGTTGGTTTTTACCTTATAGTTTTGTCATGTCACGACGAAAACCAACCGATGAAGAACGTGCTATGGGACTACTAACGAGCTAAGATGCTATCGCAATTCGGATTGCGAAAACATCTTTTGAATGCAACTTGCAAGCATTCAAATGAAAAAAGCCATCGCCAGACAGAGATGTTTAATTTTTTTTTACTTCTTTTTACAAAAAAGGAAGTATTGTATTCGCGAAAAAAATTTCACTCAAAAATTGATCTTAATTTCCATTTTACTCACCCCCGAATTAATATTGAGCTTTTTTTTTTTTTTTTTCGAGTCGACCACACGTGGATAAGTGCCTAAGAACATATAGACACGCGAAATATCCATAATGACGATTCCCGAGTTAATTACAACGAATTTCTCGTGACATCTGTACGTACGAATGTATGTGCGTATGCGCGGATGTGTGTATGTATGTCGCATAACTCAAGAACGGTAAGTCCTAGAAAGTTGAAATTTTGTACGTAGACTCGTAGTGGGGTCAGTTGTGCACCTCCCTTTTTGGTTGCATTCGGGTGTTTCTAAAGGATCTTTTGCCCCTTTTGGGGGGGGGAATCATTGTTAATTTCGATTTAAACTCAAGTGGTGTTATAATTTGGCGGACACTTGGCGATATATCACCAGTCTTTTGGTCGCCAAGTTTTGTCACCAACTTGGCGAAAAATGTGAAGATTTTTTGAGCAATCACGATTGCTTATTGTTCTCACTTGACCGTTTTTGGCGTCCGTGCCTTTTTCAGCTTGGACCAGGCCTGCAGCACCACCGTCCACCGGCGGCGGCGCGGCTGGTCCCGAGCACTGTCCCCCGGAATCCACTTTTGCTGGGCGGTGGCGTCCATGTCCCACGCACACGAACGCCTACACACACACACACACACGAACGCCTACACACACACACACACACACACGAACGCCTACACACACACACACACGAACGCCTACACACACACACACACACACACACACCACCGCCTACACACACACACACGAACGCCTACACACACACGCACGTACACAACAGTCACTCACACACATGCATACATACACTTACGCACCCACACACATGCGCCTACACAAACACACACGCTCGTGATTGCGAAAAACATAATTTGAATTCAAGATGACAAAAATTCAATAATTTTTTTTTTCTTTCTTTTTTTTTTTTAATCTGTTTCAATTTGGCCACTGTTGTTGATAATGACATTAAATTGGAGGAAATTGAAGTCATGTGATGCACACATCAGCTCGTTTCATTTTGTACTTCTGATGATTTGGAGCATAAAAATGCTTTTTACTCCATTTATACGAGAAAGTAAATTAGTCTCTAAAGGTCTGTAATTGAAAATAAAATATTGCAAAAAAATTTATTTCGTGAACATACAAACGAACGTACGAAGCGTCACAAAATGCAGCAAAACTGCGCAGACGGTGTTTTTTCCTTTTAACCACTTTTAACATTTAGTTCAATATAGTGGGCTCAAACACTTTATCGTGGCAAAAAAACTCAGCGCTCTTGATTTAAATTTGCGATTTTTTCTAATCATACTGTCCACTTTATGGTGTCCTTTGATCCTGTAAGACGAAAATTTACATTAAAATGGTAAAAAGGGAAGGTCTTCGCTTTATATTAAACTTAAAAATCTAGCATGCAGCATTCATTTGAATTTTGACGTCTTGAATTCTAACGATATTTTTCGCATTCACGACTTGAGAGGACTCTATTCTCGACTTCAAGTTACTTGCTTATAAAAATGGACTGAGACGGAAAAGAAATTTGCTCCCATCATATTATGACTGGTGATTTTCGAGATTAGGTAATACGAGGTATATCCATAAAAAAAGAAATGTTCATTAGGATGCGGTAATAAAGAACTGCTTATTGTGTGCAAGTTTGCACCGTATACTCATCATACAGATTAAATTTAGTGTATACCTTTATGATATTTTTATTTCTTACCATTCTTAAATGATAGGAATTAGTAATCTGGAAGTTTTGTTTTCGGATAAAGTTTTGAATTTTAAGTTTATCTATGTTGAAATTTTTCGTCAAAAAAAATTAATTTTATAACTCCCTCCCTCATTTTATTTTGAAATAAATATTAAACCAAGGAGCTAGACATATTTTCTCGTTGTCATGGTAATCTAAAAAATCAGAGCAACATCGACCTCAGTAAGTGATCTGATGAGCAATTCGTGATTGTTCAAAAAAACGTTTCACTGAATAAACAAACAAAGACATTAAATATATCACATTTGGATGTGTCTGAGAGTCTATGAAATCTGTTTTAGCCTTAGTTCACAAAACCATATTCATAAAAATTACCAGACGAGAGTTACTGCATGAAAAGGTGGGGATAATCCTCATATATATAATAGCGAATTTACTGATCGAGTAACGCTCCTGACGTCCTCAACAATGAAACTCGCGGCACATCATGTTAATTTGCTAATAATATTATTTGGCAATCAACTATCAACGGGATCTCTGGCCCTCAAACTATGAAGGACTGCGTGCCAGGCGCCTTGCCTTCAGAAGACAACACAATAGATAGTGGTGCCATCTATGGACAGTTCGAGAATTTAGAACCAGGACAGGAGCCGAATAATTTTCTGGTCTGTCACCCCCAGAGGTATCATTTCACTTGGAGGAGATTGTGACCACGAGCATATTTAACGTCGCCCAGTCACCATTAATGACGACGGTGGATCTTCGACCAGCGAGGATCGAACCCGAGACCCTCCGGCCCGAAGTCCAATGCCTTACCGATCAGGCTACCACGGCCTTATTTGGCAATGTTTGACATGCAGAGAAAGGTTTTATTGTGGCAAGGCTGAACTGGATCCAGTAACTTAACGGTTTTACCGGTCTGTCATTTCAAGGGAATGAAGAAACGAAAAAGTCGTCAACAATGAACGCTATCTACTGGAGTTAAGGGTTGATCAACTGGAGTTCAGGGTTACAATTTTACCAAACAGGCAACTGCTTTGTTCAAATGTAGAAGCAAATTTCACCTGTCATACCTTGACCGGCGATTTTCTAGTGGAATAAGAGTATATTACAATTTGATATTTCGCACGTTCATTCAGCTTTAATATGTTATTCAGTTTAATACGTGCCAATTTCTTAATGTATTCCAATTCGCAACTCCAATATACTATAGAGGGCGATGCAGCCACTGTGTAATGGCGGATGAAAAAAGTAAAACAAACAAATGCCGCAGCTTATAACTTGCTTTGACGCTTTGTGAATGACAGTAATTTTTAATCGTGTTTGTGGGAAGCTTTCTTTTCTAATCTTCTAAAATTATATTACACCACAAACTGTCTGAAGCCTGTACTTTACCTGAAAGAAAACACGTGGAATGGAATGTTTTACCTTTTTCTTTAGTACTGCTAATCACCGCAAGGTAGCGTGCTCGAATTCTGGAGTTGCTATTACTATTTTGCTATTGTTTTTATTAGCAAAAAAAATCAAAAAAATTATCGAAAGAAAAAATTTAAAACTGAGTTTTTGACCTTTAAATATTAAAAATGAAAAAAAAACTTTCAAATAAGAACACAAAATTGGCATTTTTAAGCATAGTACAAATCTGGTTGAGGCCTGAATATAGATCCAGTATTTGAATAGCCATAAACTGTAAAACAAACTTTTGAAATTTCTAATAAGATGCAGTTCACATGACATTTAATAATATAAATATGTTACAAGAAAAGAATAAAAATAAATGATCCAAAATATGGCTTAACATCAAACGTTAATCATAATGTAGCAAATACTTCTATGCAGCAAAAAAGGAAGGAAAATTATTAGAAAAGAAATTTAGAACAAAAACTTTTATTAAAAAAACATTCACTTGTTTTTTGAACTCTTTTTTATTAGTTAATTCATCTTCTTGACTTAAATTAGATCGCTTGTAAAAACTTATGCTCAGAACTGTCTATAAAAAACAATGCTTTTTATTCATGTTATAAAATAACTTAATAAAATGTTTGTAATAATGAGGTTTTTAAAAAATATATCTATTTAAAAAAAATATCCATGATTATTTTTCTGCTCAGCTTTAATCAGGAACAATAAAATTATTGCGTTAAAAAACGGATATTAAATTAACCGTTATGTAATTAATTTTAATTTTTTGCGATAAAAAAAAAACAATAAATTGTTTTATTCATCACGAGCGTTTTTTTTTTTTTTTTCCAATTTGTATCCATGATTTTAATTCTTTCTCAGTTATACTTTGTCAGTCTAAACAAAAATGTTCCCACAATTTCGAAACACGCTAGAAAGGAGCTTCAAAAACGGTCACGTGAGGAGAAATAGCAAATCGTCGTTGCTCAAAAAAGTAATAATAATAATTAATAAGTAAATGAAAAAAAATCATTTTTTTTTTTTTTTTTTTTTTTTTGTCTCCAAACATGGGGGACTACAGAAGCAAGCAGAAATCTCTTCTTATACACGTAATCGTATTTGTAAATGCAAACCCCTCCGTAATGCAATTTAATGTAAAATACTACGTGGAATAGAACTTCTCTAAATTTTAATTTAAAATACATATTTCGTCCGAAACATATTTTTCCACAATTGTGCAATATTTTATTTAAATGTTACCAATATCACATGATTTATCTGGAAACCACAGCCGCATATACATAATAGTGAAAATAATATTGCGAGACAAAATCAAAATTTTGTAAAATTTCTAGAAAGCTATCCGAGTTTTTTGAGAAATATTGTTTGTTTGACTTCGTTCAAGCAAAAAGTATTCTTCTCGTCTGCCCTTTAAAGGGAAATCGAACGCACCCACTGTTTGCTTCGTTGGATTCGGAAGAACGTATATTTTGGAGATTAGAATATGGAATGGGAGGTTATATCCGGTTCTATATGCTATATATATTTTTTTCTCTCCTCTTGGATTTAACAGGGGTAATATTTGAACGAGGCATATCTGAATTCATTTTTTTTTTATCGAAATTTGTTTCTGAAGATTTTTTTTTTTCAAGCTGTGTGATTTGTTTTGATTTTCGCCTCTAAAAAATTGAAGGAATGCCATACATTATAAAATGCTTTCTGAGCAATATTGCTGAGAAAACTTTTGTTTGAATCTTTTAGACGTTGCATATGGTGCATGAACTCTCGTAAAAATTTCTCTCACGTATGAGAAAAAGGGGAATAGGAACAATTTTAAAAATAAAATTTATTCGTAAACTGCAATAAAATGAAAAAAGCGTAAGAAGGAAGATTTAAAGAAAACTGAAATTAAAAAGTTTGGAACCAGCCCCTAACGAGTAATTGTAAGGGTCCCCCCCCCCCAAGGTCATACTATAATTCCATATACGCTTCCAATACATCCTTCTGAGAGTTAATAGCAAAATAATGTTTTTGTTTTTCTTTTGAGAGAGGAGGATTTACGTACAGCACTTTATAACTTTGATAATGCTCCCCCTAAAAAATTTATGTCGAAAAAAATGGAAGAAAAAGGAAAGTTCTCGGCGTTTGTTCGTTCTTAGTGCTCAAAGGGGTTGTTTCCATTCGCAACTCCAATAAACTATAGGGAGCGCTGCAGCCACTGTGTAATGGCGGACGAAAAAGGTAAAACAAACAAATGCCGTAACATAACTTGCTTTGAAGCTTAGTGAACGACAGTAATTTTTCATCGTGTTTGGGGGGAAGCTTTCTTTTCTGTTCCTCTGAAATTACATTACACCACAAACTGTCTGAAGCCTATAATTTACCCCAAAGGAAACACGTGGAACGGAATGTTTTACCTTTTTCAGTAGTATTGTTAATCTCCGCAAGGTAGCGTATTCGAGCTCTGGAGTTGTGAATCGGTCGAAAGTGCTACTTTTAGTCACGGAAATTGATAGATTAAGCAAAAAACAAAAACATGTAGCAAGGGAAATCTTTTATTTTTAAAACATTTAACTTTTTATTAATTTTTCAAACTGTTCGATTTTTCAACTAAGGCGTGGTCTTTATGACGTCACAGGTGATGAACTTTGGCGCGCACTCCACTGGCGCGCATAATATTTACGCTTGCTGTCTCCCGCGTTTCCAGGTTATGATAATTCAGAAGCAAATAAAATATTGCGCTCTACGTTCGCTATCAACCATATCGTTGCCAGTACATGTGAGTAAAGAAACGAATTAAATATTGCGCCCTGCGCTAATGGCATCAGTGAATGGCATTTCATCACTTGTGATGTCATGTGCAGAAGCGTAAAAAAGGAAATTGAGTCTGCGCACCGATTTATAAAAAAAAATTTGAAATATTAAACTTTGTCAAATTATTTCAAAAAATGATCAAATCTTATGTTTTTAAGTAAGCTTTTTCAGAAAAAAAAAACTTTTTAAACTTTGGAAGCGACCCCCATTGAGCATAACCTATCAAGCTAGGACATTTAACAGAGAAAAGTTTTTATTCGTTGTTAGCAATCAATCAGATAATCTCGTGAGATTTAATCGTTTTTGGCTAAATTAATTTCGTTTTCCCACTGAAAACGTCATCATATACGTCATGTCATCGAGAAAGAATCTCTCTAAATTTAATTTTCTTTTTCTTGAAACTTTAAATAGAAACAAACACGACGATAGATTAATTATTCATTTTGGTGTTTCTGTTGATCTCAATTAAATTCATTTGTATTTTACTTCAGACAACATTTTGAAGCTGAAAATATAATTTCAGATTTAAGCGGTCTAAGGAATCTTAAACTTTCAAGTTTTCATATTTTTCAAAACAAATATGTGTAATCCAATGCTTTATTCTGCACCTTTTGACACTAAAATTTTGACAATGGTACAAAAACTTCCGAAGTTATTGCAGAAAAATGTAAAACAAGAGGAGAAAAATAAGAAGTTGAAATTCCAGCTTTAAAAGCGTTTTTCTCAGTTCTGATTTTTACAGTTGTCGAGTAGGATATTTTTTAAAGTCATTGAATTACTGCTTCAAAATTTTTTTGTGCCAAAGTAACGGTCACTTAGAGGTAATACTTCAATGTAAGCTGTAGTGAGTGATAAAATTTTTGGTAAAAATTGAAAACATTGAATGTTTTGCATAAAATTTGAAATTTTAATAAATTTTAAAAACATTGAAATTTCAATCGAACAAAAATTTTATATCTTTTGTGCCTAAAGTTTTTGAAACACTAACGACCTTGAAGCAATAAATAAATACCTTTGTGGCGAGAAATAACAGGAAACGTTATTTAGCGCAAATAAACAGATTAGAGAATATATAAAAGAAGCAGTCGAAAACTATGTACAATGAAATGAGTAAAAATAACACAACGTGTATATACAGTGGCTCCCAAAAGTGTTCGTATACCTACGACTTTCAATGAAATGGGACCCAATCCATTGGTAAGAATTAATGTTTTGGAATAGGTATTTAATTATGAGATCTATGATCAATTTTCAACAAAACTACGTGATTTTTTTTTTTAAATATTAAAACTTATTTTTTTTTAAATCAAAAACCAAAAAGTGCCGGAAATTTTATCTCACAAAAGTCTTCGTACACTTTAAAAAAATTAAGTTATTATATAGTAGAATATCATGCAGTATCAAAAACACCATTTAAACGTCTGGGAATAGATTTCATTCCTTTTTCTTTCTTTTTTTGCGTAATTTCTGAGTAAATGATCAACCACACTTCGAGCCTTACTGTTTCTAGCTTTATTTTTGTTTCAAAGCTGTATTTTCGTAATCTATCCTATCTCTATATATGTTACATTAAGCTCAAACCTGGAGATTGAAGGGGTATTTTCTAAACTTTAGGACAATTTTTAAGGCACTAGATGCAAACGTTGAAAACCGTGTGCTTCTTATCGTTATCTTGATAAAAAACAAAGTTGTTTCCGATAACCAAATTTTCGGCTAAGAGTTGGAAATTGGCTTTTAAAATATTTAAATGAACAGCATGATACATTATTTCATCAAAAAATTCCAAACTACCAAGTCCTGATGCTGATATGCACCCCCTACACAAGAACACCTTTCACAACAATTTAACCACAAATGTTAAATTCATTTTTATCTGTAAGTAAAACGTAATTCCAAAACGTTTTGAGCTTATTTATTATTGATTTTGCGATGAAAATCGTAAGCTTTCTGTTTTTCGCACGGCCAAGAAAATTTCTGCGGGAAGAGATCCCATTTCATCAGCGAATAAGAGAACTTGGCGAACAGCTTTAGGTGAAAATTTAATGTAAAATGTTTCATTTAACTCTGCAGAAACTTTTACAATATTCAAATGTGTATTTTTCATAAATTTTTTAACTGTAAATCTCCGATCACGACGCTTTGTCAACTTTGCCGGTTGACCTTTTCTTACCTTGTTTTCGGTCTAATTCTTTTATTTAAAGCATTTTATCAAGCACTTTACTACAGAATGGAATAAATTAACTAATTTAGAGACATTTCAAACCAATTTACCGCTACTGTGAGGAAAAAATTCAAATTTCGAATGGTGTTTGTTGTTTTTTACGAATACCAGCCACTTTATAGAAATAAGCACAATATAAGGAATAAATAAACAAAAGATTAAAGCCAAATGACTTTTAAGGGTGACCACAATGGAAAAATAAAAAAAATATGATAATTTCAATTATGAATTTATTCAAAAATATTTGAGTGTACGATGACTTTTGTGACGCGTTATTTCTCTGTCTCTTCGCTTTTTGACCCATTTCAAAAAGAATATCCGTCAATATTTTGAAAAAAGTACTGTGTTGTATTTAGAATGACAGAGGCATGATGTGAAAAAATATTAGACTTCATATTCGAATTCAATTTCGCGTTATTTTGGTTTTACTAAAAAATTTCAAAGTGTACGAACACTTTTGGGAGCTACTGTATATTTTGCCCAGTCTATGTGAAACTCCCTGATTGATTAGATGGGAGTAAAGGCTATAACAACAGCTTGACTAGCTCCCATCACTCAGAATAGAACTGCCTCCTGAAAAGAATTTGCCTCCTTCATTGCCTCAAGAAAATTTTTTTGTTCAATCATGACAACGAGGCAATTAAAAACTGAAGTAAATTTTCATTAGAATGAAAGTTTTGTAATAGTACAGAATATTGTGCTCCGAGAAATTCGTCTGAACCAATCAATGGTGTTGTTTCCTTCAGTCAAAAGTATTACTTTTAGTCACTGAAATTGATAGAATACGCCAAAATAATAATAATAATAATAATAACATGGAGCGAGAAAAAACTTTCATTTTCCCAACGCTTAATTTTTAACTAATTTTTTAAAATGTCCGATTTCTAAAATAAGGAGTGGTCTTTATGACGTCACAATTGATGCACTTTGACATAAGGCCCCTTATAGCGGTTCTACTTTGCCGCATCTGTCTGCCACGTTTCCACGTTATGATATTTCAGAACGAATTAAACCTTGCGCCCTGCACTTGCTATCAACCATATTGTTGTCAGTACACGTGAGTAAAGATGCGAATTAAATATGGTGATCCGTGAATGGCATTTCATCATTTGTGATGTTATCGGCAGAAGCGTAAATAATGAAAGTGCACCGATTAAAATATTTTTTTTAAATATTTAACTTAGTCAAATTATTTCAAAAATGATCAGATCCTATGTTTTTAAGGATGCTTTTTCAGCACTGTAACAAATTTCGGAAACGTTTCTAGATATATCGGAAACGTTTCCGAAATAGTAGGAATCCTTCATCCAATAGCGAACTCCTCAATATTCAGAAAGCTTTTTGTTATTTCAAGATATCTAGAAGCGGAAGTGATGACGCAACGCTTCGAAACCTATTTCATCCTTCCAACCAGGCGCCAATGAGTCGGAAATAACGAGAACTTCTTTTTTTCTTATCTATGGTTGCTGCAGTCAGCAACTGTTTAGCATTGGATTGCTTGTTATTTCATGTCTAGAGAGTAGTAAAATGTGTCGAAACTAATTTTACGCCTTTGCATTTTGGACTGCCCTTGAATTTTTAGACGATGTACGCAGCTATTAAGTTAGTTAATAACCATTTGCTTCTTTACAATTTCCAATGCGACCATAATTAGATATATATTGTGTGTTCAAGCGTGAATAGTTTCAACACCCGTGTTTATACTTAATGAAACGAAACCCTTTGGATTACTTATTCAGTTGTAATGGAGGTACTTAGATTTTCTTCCGCTCATGTTCACTTGTAAGTATTAATGAATATTTTAAAACATGTTGTTATATACATTTATATTTTTGTTGATTTGCATTTGATGAGGCTCCAATTGTAACTGTTTTTGGGTTTATCGAATTAATTTAAAGTTATCCTACATATACCTATGGGCGCGGTGTACTATTTGTTGTAACCAACTGAAACTGATTAATTACGCAAAAGAAGTAAGATTTAAATTTGAGAAGCAATCACAGAAAAGTTATTTCGAAATACTTGGATGTACATACATTTTGGTTCAAAAAGAAAAAAAATCAATTGTTTAATTCATTAGAAATATGGTAATGCAAATATTTTCTAGTATTGTAATATGCTTCACAAAAAATGTGCCGGTATAATTTATCTTTTTTTATTATAATTTATTCATTCATTTAAAAATATTTATATCATTAGAAAATGACCATGTTATCTATTAGTAAGAACATAGTTACAATTAATTCATCTGCTTATTCATTTTGTTAAATGTGGTTAACAATAAAAAAATTCCTTGACATTAGTTCCGAAAATAACATTTCCTTCGTGGATATACTAGTTTAATGTAGGACAGTCAGGAGGAATGAGTCAGTGGCAAAAATGGAACAGCTGCATTTACATGCTGAAATAAAAAGTAATATTATTTCATGTCATCGTTTTAAAAGTGATCAGTTTTTAAATACTATGTTATTAATATGCAATGCACATATGGTGAGAGACTGTGCCATTGACATTTTCAAGGGGTTGCTTTTTTTAAGGTGGGGGGCGCTTTATATCATTTTATGGGTGCACCATCACTCTTATGGTGTGGGGGGGACTCTCGTATATATGAAATGGAATAATCATGTAATAGAGTTCAATGTTTTAATAAATAAAATACATAATGCATTTTGCGCACACTCTAAAAATAAAATCAGTAACCTATTTTGATTAAGTATCTATATTTGTGATAAACTGGAAAAGGGCAAGAACAGAAGAATAAACCCGAATGGTTCCAGCAGGGGGACTTTGGTGTCATATTTAAATGCATCAATTTCTCTGTTGGTACTTTTCGGTACACTTTGTTCGTCAAAGAAATTGACTTGACGCGAACGAATTTCGAAACGCAAGTGTAGGTAAGTTCTGTCAAATTTTATCCGAAAATAAAAGCTATCAAGTTTGATACAAGATATGTTTTTAAGTTCTGCACTAAAAATACAATATGTAGATAATTTAGTCTTGAAAATATTGAGAGAAAAACTGAAGTTTAATATTGTTTAGCAAACAATCCCACTTTTGAGAAAGTACTCCCCTTCCCTCCCCCGACGATTTTGTGATTATGAATGAAACTACTATATTATTTCATAAATTTTCAAAAATTTATAACTGTGCATATGTTATGCTGTTAACCATGCTATTTGATATTAGAAATTCAGAAAAAAAAAATCCACGAATGATTCTAAAATTGCTTGTTTCATTGCTCTTAGATATGAAAGAATTGAAACTGATATGGCATGCAATACTATAGTAAAGAATTATTTTTTAGAAAAAATCACGGAAAAAGGATTCCGAAATTCTCAGAAACGTTTTTGAAAATTGTTTGGAGAATTCCGAAATACTCGGAAACGTTTTCGAAACTTTCATGAACCACAGCTGCACAGAATACTCAGAAACATTTCTGGAAATTACGGAAAGAGGATTCCGAAATACTCAGAAACGTTTCTGAAAATTACAGAAAGAGGATTCCAAAATACTCAGAAGCATTTCTGGAAATTATAGAAAGAGGATTCCGAAATACTCAGACACGTTTCTGGACATTACAGAAAGAGGATTCCGAAATACTCAGACACATTTCCGGAAATTACAGAAAGAGAATTCCGAAATACTCAGAAACGTTTTTGAAAATTTCATGAACCGCAGCTGCACGATATACTCAGAAACGTTTCCGAATTTTTTTTACAGTGAGAATAAAATACTTTTAAAATTTCGGAAACGACCCCATTGCATCAGATCATTTGAATTTCCAAAAGGAATGTTATTTAAAGAAGCTCGCAGCAAAATAATACTTAAAACTTTGGAATGTTCAACCAATTATTCACACTCTCTGAAAATCTTATCCACATTAATGAATATCACAACATGCGAAAACAAATTAAGCAGCGTGGGAATTCTTTTAATGCCTTCCCTGAACAAATGATTAATCTTATTTTCGTCACCGCATCAAAATGACTGAAAAACTTCCTCAGCAAAGACCAAAAAAGGAATTTACTTTTAATTCTTTACATCAAATTATATTAGAAGATCGTAAAAGACTTTTATACTTTTATCTTTGAAAAAAAAATGGCAGGAAACACATAAATTTATCCGTGTTCTTTCCTTTGTTACCAAAAAATGATTCCGCGCCAGTTTTTGCTCTCTGACTAATTTATTGCTCCCATCTACCCATTTAATGTATTCCATCTGCCCATAATCCCTTTAACTCTTTAAGTGGTAGCAAATAACTTTCTAGTAACGTTTTATATTAAGATTAGACATCTTCCGTGCTCTTCAACAAAAAGTATTCGAAGAGACTTTCGGAAACGATTCAAGAGCAAATTTAATTCTTTAATTTCCTTCATCTTTGGCATTATGCTGCATTAAAATGAATATCTTGAGAATTTCATTTAAATACCAATTATATTCCAACTTTTCATTGTGTAGATAGACTTTTAAGAAACGATCTTCATAAAATTTGCGATGTAATTAAATTGAAAAATCGTTTTCTTTTCCATAAATAAAAGAAGAGTTAGTTAAACCGCATCATTTCTTCGAAAAGACAGAGTTTAATATTTTATTAAATTCAGCACAGTCGAAAATAGCTGTCTTAATATGTTATTGGTCGATATTATATCGTTATTCGTCAAAAATTGATATGGTTTTTTTCTGTCGTTTTAATTTAAAAAAATCAAACTAATTTCAACAAAATAGAAAGCATTGAAAAAAGTATTTACTGCAAATAAATTAGGCCATCAAATATCATTGAAAACTCTATTAAAATTTCAAATAATCTGCCAAATAAATACAAGAATTAAAGTATCATTAAAATATAGAATAATCCGCCAACTCCATTCATCATTAATCTTCCCAAGCAATCACGTTACCGTAACCCAGCCCAGCAGTGCATACTTTTTTACTTCTTTTATAGTGTGGTAAGGTGGGGTAAAATCGGTCACATTTTAGATATTTTCACATTCAAAGTTATGTGAGGTAAATCAGATAATCGGCGATACATCGCTAAGCCGGAAACCATATTGGCGTTTTTTTTTTTTTTTGTTTTTTTTTTTGTTTTTTTTTTGTTTTTGAGCAATTGCTTATTGTTCTCATTTGACTTGGCGTTACGCTGATTTTATTTTCCCGCCAGCACCCTCTGCAGCATCAACGTCAACCGGCCGCCTCTCGATGCTGCTCCTCTTGCGAAAACCGTGTCCAGGTTGCGTCCATATCCTACACACACACGCATACAAACACACACCTACACACACGCACACTCACCTACACACATATGCACACACACCTACACATACACACACTCCTACACACACATCTATACACACTCATGCCTGCACACAGACACAAACACACATGCCTACTTACGCACACACACGAACGCATACACGCACAGCATTGCATACACAACACTCACACGCATACATACACTCACACACACACGCACCCACACACATGCGCCTACACAAACACACCCTCGCATACATACACACACACGCTCGTGATTGCGAAAAACATAATTTAAATTCAAGATGCCAAAAATTCTTTTTTTTTTTTTTTTTTTTTTTTTTTTTCCAGTTTGGTATTGGCGATATTTCGCGAATAATCCATTGAATCATGTTAGAAATGTAGATATTTGAGAAATGAAACTGTAAAACACTTCTTTGCGTCGCCTTTTGGCAAACTAAGTGTGCAATTGTGTGCTTTCTTGCTCACCTTCAAGCACTATTATAATGTATTTTTGTTCTTTATAGGGAATGTGACGGCAAAGTGAAACGGTGAAATAGTTACCTTTTTTTTTGCTGCGCCTAGCTGCTAATATTTTAACTATGCAGTAACACATGTAGTTTATTCCAGTCAGGAAGATATTACCTCTTAAAAACATATGATAATACAAGCAGTTTTCAAAAATTGATACTTAAATTGCAATATTTTGCTGTAGGTCAAAGATTATTTCTGTTATTATCATATGATAAAGTTCTTGTTTTTCACATTATAAATGTAAATTCTGTACCGTGACGTAAGTCCAAAAATTGCGATTTTCTGTTTATTAGTGCATTGTGTGCAGAAGACTGTCCCTGCATTGAGCCATGTGAACATAGTTCCTAAAAAATAATCCTTTTCAATTTTTCACCAGGGCTAAAAGCGCGCTTGTCCCATCCTTTGCATGAACCAGAAAAAAGTTTTTCCTCTCCCCTGTAAAATTATCATAATGTGACTTACGTCTTTCTGGCTCTGAGTAACAGAACTGAGACCTACTAATATTCGGTGCAATATTTATTTAGTTAATATTGTTACAAATTCTGTAAATAGTAATTGTTTTTATGATTAATTTGTCGTAATCTAGCTAAATTTGGCGTTTATTAAATTATCTTTTATCTAAAATTATTGTAGTAACGTAACCTGTAAATAGTTTCTCGTAATGAATATACAGCCCCCGTACATTCGGCTGAAGTGTACGGTCCCCTCATTTCTGAATGATAAAATTTGTGAATGGAAAGAAATAAGAAAGTGTAGAACGGTGTATCATTTTCTGTAATAGTTGAGAGGTCTCTTTCGATGTGTATAAAAAACCGTTACGCATGATAACGCTGTGTTGTTTTTCGTATTTGGAAGTAAATACGTGAGTAACCGTTGAGTTTACGGTGTTGAGTGATATTTGCTTAATTGCTGATGATTAATTTAGTAGTTGTTGACGATCTTTCCTGTACATAGTGTAAATAAATCTCCTGTGGTTTTCTCAAGAACTGTGTCGTTATTTTAAGAAAGTTGGAAGTCGCACCGGATCCGTTAGAATATTAAGCTTATTTGTACTTTGAATACTCTGCACAATTAGTCAAGTGCATGCGGGACAAAGTGAAATAGTTCATTTCGTATACTCATTTCATCATTTACTAAATCCCTTACGTATTCATTTATTAACTAATTTATTTGCATTTCTCCGTTTAAAACTTCACTTATTTATTCATTCATTCACTTTTTTTTCCTCATTCATTACTATTTTATTCACTCATTTATTTTTCATTATGTATTAAGTAATTAATTTATTCATTCATCATTTTATTTCCTCATTCATTTTTTTTCTTTATGTACTGTAATTTTCACAACAAATGTACGGTTTGTTTATTTTGAAAAAGCTAAGTAATCTTAACTAGTTCACTTTGCCCCATATTCCCCTACGCGTTTATACAGTTTTATGTAGTTTTAGATCACGGCAGCTAATAAAAACATCCCTTTCTTTACAACTGAAAGTAAATTCTCTAAATTAACCAAACTTTGATGTGTGCAGGAAAATGTCTAAAAAATTATTCATTTCAGAAGTGTTGCTCCTTACTCTCGTACATGAGTACACGCATTCTTTTGAGTTATTATCCATTATATGAATCAATTAAAAATTAAATGTCAAGAAAAAATATAACTAACGCATCGTTTCAATTTAGTAACACTTTCTGCGGTACTTCCAAATAGAGGAAAAACAATTGGACAAAAATTGGATCAGCTAAATCAAACTACGAGCAATTTTACCCCCCAAAGCAAGAAAAATTGAAATTAAAAAAAATATATGTTATGTAGTATTTTTTTATATATATAATTAGCGTCAGATATTCTTCAGGACTTCTAAAATGAAAAGAAATTTTTTAAGTTTGAACTTTTATTTAATTAAAATTTGAGATTTTCAGTTGGTGAACCACATGTTTAGAACACTAACATTAATAGCGTGTAAAGTACTTTTTCTGTGTTGCCACATTCAGTAAACGAACTTTTTTCACATTGAAAAATGTTGCCAACATAATGAAAAGTAATATTACAAATACATTGATTAAAAAATGCCATTTCCCCCCCTCCCCCATTTTAGTTAATATTAAGTGACCCATTTTGCCACACCTGACTCATATCATATTGCGTAATGTAACGTCTTGTGCATACGCCGGCTTTATTTTATACTTTTAAGAAATAAATTTTCTGTTGCTTCATCAGCGTATGATGATCATTCAAATGCAATTTCTTATATTTCAATTATTATGCATTATGATTTTTAATAATTAATTAATTTAATTCCCTAAAGACACAATAATTCAGAAAAAATATTTGTTTTGGTTACGAAGCTGATTAATTTAAATATACTTTATTATTTAATAGTACTTACGAAAGATTAAGAGCTTTCCGTTATTTGTTTTAGAAACAAGCCATTAAGATAATGAATTTTAATTTTTTTTCATTCAAGTTTTGACTTTCTCTTTATTTAGTTTACGAAATCATATTTTCGATTTCAGTAAAATTTATTTATGACAGTATTCAGAGGCAAATAAACGATTTCTCCAAGGCATGTCGTTTTAGAATGAGTCCTAAACTGCAGGGATTTCAAAAGTAATCGAGTCTTTTATTTATTCAACAAATTAAAGCAGGCATTAAAACATCATGTTAGGGGGTGGGGGGAAACTAAATTGTGACGCTAAAGGTAATGTAGGAGATTAATCTTTTAGAATAAAAATAAATTTTATATATTATAATTAAAGCAATTTATATGCAAGAGAAATAATTAAAATATGCATGGAAATACGCACTAAAAATGCACAAATATATAGCTACAAGAGTTTTCTTTTTTTTTTTTTTCATTTTTTAAGTGGAAAAAAAAATAACACGTCTGAATGAAAAATGCTTGACGGTTCGACCTTGCAATTTGTTACTAAGGCGAAAACCAGGATGATTCTAAATTGTTATTACAAATTAAGAAGAGTAATAGTAGTGACAGCAATAGGCTTTACATTTCGAATTTTTCCAGTGGGCTGGTCAAATGATTCAAATTTTATCGAAAAACAATAAAACCACGCCCACTTATATCTAAAGACACCAATTTTTCAACGTTGGGGTAGGGGGGGGGTCACCTCCGGATACCCCTAAATGACAGAATGGATAGTACCCATCCAGATAACCAATAACATCATAGAAACATAGGATCGCATTGCATTTGGTGAGGCAGAAAAGAAAAAATTACTTTTAAATTAAAAAAAAAAAACGCCTACAAAAAATACCCAGGAACTAAAAGCAAAAAAAAACTGATTACACTTACATTCTATTTCCTACCCGAACGTAGAAATGAAATTTATTTTACAATTCCAGTACAAAAATCAACTAAACTAAACACCGAATTATATAAACACTGATTTAAATTACTATACGATGAGTTATTTTAAATACCTAACTAATTATATACGATCTCTTAATTTTTAATAACCTTTTGTCGGGGCCTCCTATAAACTACTACCTAACGTAACTGACAAGCCACCGAATCCTGAATTAAACACTAATTTAACTATATGCGAAATTAGTCTTTAAAACTAAACCTACTTCAGTTTTGCCGAATGGAACTCCAAAATTCCCGGATGTTGATGATTTTTCCGAATATACACTCCAAATTTTGCCTATTGCTAATATTTTTGCCGAATCGTCAGATAAAATTTGCCGAATAAGGAAATTTTGAGGAGGTCACAGTGACCTCCCATCGCCGGGGCGCCCCTGCTTACCAATAAATCTCAACTATCAAAAAAATTTCACATGAACAATTGTAACGAATATTATTCTTGCTGATAGATATTTTATATGTAATATTTCGAATGCTACATTACTTTACATGGAAAAGAAAATTCACCTCATTTCTAAATTAATGCTTACATACTTGTCTCGAGTCGATTCTGAAATTATAAACTAAACTATTGTGGTGCGGGGAAAACCTTCTTTAATTAACTAAATGCCTGACTAATTGAGCAGAACTTTCAGCTGAAAATGAAGCCAATTCCTAATTATCTTTAACCATTTCAGATGGTTCTTCCTTTTCCTGCCATTTAATTCACGCTAATCAAATTAATGTATAAGAGCGTAATTTTTGGCGATGAAACATATGAAATGAAGGGGGAAAAACTGTTTTGAATTCAGATATAAACGAAGTCATTCGCAAGTTAATTTCATTCAGGTTTATTCCAGAAAAAAAAGATACCATACGAACTTGTCAGTTCATTATCTACAGCTTGTATCAGGGAAAAAGTATTGTACTCACCTTTTTTCTCAGAATTTTAACTGTTTTATTTTTTTTCATTTGTTATCCTTTTCATCGCTCACTAAAGAGGAATAACCATTTGGCATTTTACAAATTTAAAAAGTATGAAATGGTACGAAACTAAAGAAACATGCAGACGAAACTAAAGAACTTGACTTAAATTTTTGGGAGCACGGAAATTCTCAAAATGGAACTCCAAATTTCGCCGGAATGAAAACATTTTTGCCGAATAGAACTCCGAATTTTTTTGAATGATGATAATTTTGCAGAATCGTCAGACGAAATTTGCCGATAAGGAAATTTTCGGGGGGTCACAGTGGTCTCCCATCGGGGCGCCCCCGGAGACATGTGACAACTTTGATCATAAAATCGAGTTTGATCCACCACAAAGCAAACTCGATTCTGCTTGAATGAATATCTTCATTTTGATTACTTTCTATTTCAGTCAACCTACACCGTATTTTGTTTCCACAACTAGAGTGTGAAACAATGCATAGAGATCTATAACTGTGTATATACAGTGGTGCCTAGCCTAACCTACGGTTCGCGGGCCACATGAGGTCCACGAAGCTGACCCGTATGGCCCGCTGTTTTGTTCAGTTTCCAACAGAAAACCACAACTTCATACAGTCACAAGTTTGGAGCCAAATGTTCAGAAATTGATTTTCGCAAAACGGATGCAATGGGGTCGTTTCCAAAATTTTAAAAGTATTATTTTCTGAAAGAACATGTTTAAAAACATAGGATTTGACCATTTTTTAAATAATTTGTTTAAGTTTAATATTTTTAAAAAATTACTTAAATCGGCGTGCTTTCAATGTTTATGCTTCTGTCCGATGACATCGCAAATGATGAAATGCCATTCTGTGTTGCCATTCACAGAGCAAAATATTTAATTCGCATCTTTACTCACGTGTATTAGCATCGATATGGTTGATAGCAAGCGTAGAGCGCAATTTTAATTCGCTTTTTGATTATCATAACGTGGAATCGCGGTAGAAAGATGTGGCAAAGTTCATCATTTGTGACGTCATCAAGACCACGCCTTGTTTGAAAAATCGGACATTTTAAAAAATTAATTAAAAAATAACTGTTGGGAAAATAAAAGTATTTTCTGGGTCCATGTTTTTTTTTTTTTTTTTTCCTTTTTCTATCAATTTCAGCGGCAAAAAGGACTACTTTTGACTGAATGAAACAACCCCATTAGTAAAATACGCATCTAGTAATGCACTGTTAAAAAAATTTCCTGAAAATAACGGATCAAGTACCGGCAGCAAAGTTGGCGTAAATATTACGTTTCCGTTAAATTATTTTCCGCGACTTAACAGAAGTTCCATTTCTCATTTCTCCGTTTAGTTCTGTTCTTCCATTTATAAATTTTCCGTGATTTAACGAAAATTCCATTTCTCTTCTTTCCGTTGATCTATTTTTCCGTTTTTAATTTTTCGTTCATTTATTTTTCCGTTTTTAAATTTTCTGTATCTTTACAGAACTTTCGGTTCTTGATTTTTCGTTGCGCTATTTTTTCGTTTCTCATTTTTACATATTTTACTGAAATTTCATTCTTGTTTTTCTATCCTATGTTTAAAAATATATATATTATAAAAATAGTTAACCATTCAAAAACTATTACTTTTTAATTTGTATTTATTACTTAAATATATTTAAGTGAAATTTTTGCTTCATAACTTACCTTTCAAGCATCTATCTTGAAATTTGCACCTTCAGATGAATAAAAATAATCGAAAAGTACCAGCAAGGAAATTAGGTCGATTTGAATATAACACCAATTTTTGATGCTGATACTACTCGATATTTCCTTCCACATCTCCTCGTACATATTCTGGCATGGCATGGAAAAGCATACATGAAAAATAGAATTTTTTTTTTTTTTTTTTTTTTGCAGAATGAGTCAAATAAAATACCATTAAAAACCGGTTGACTTTATCTTGGAATAATATACCTGATGGAGGGGTACCGCATACCAATTTACTGTGTTTAAAAACAGAATCATTGACATACACGTGAAGAATTTTTTGCTCAGATGATGTATACCCCCCCCCCCCCCCCGGTGATTTCCGCATTTTTCACTCATTGGAATAGCAACATAGATTTTTAGTGCATAAGCATTATACTTAGGCTAAACATATCAATCAGTTCGTTTTACCCGAAATGTTTTAACAAGAAACTTGCAATAATCTCAAATAAGTTGTTGGATGAGATCCTAAGGAAATAAATTAATTAATTTATATTTTTTATTATAAAT
The DNA here is from genome assembly GCF_026930045.1 of Uloborus diversus. Lineage (NCBI taxonomy): Eukaryota > Metazoa > Arthropoda > Arachnida > Araneae > Uloboridae > Uloborus > Uloborus diversus. The sequence continues at coordinate 22,045,828 of NC_072734.1, read as the reverse complement.
GAAATCCCGAAAGGAGTAATGAATGTTTCCAGATTTCTAAGTAGTCAAGAAAACTTATTCTTGTCAAAATTGTAATTGTATTTTCAAAGATTAACAATCTGCTATGCCTTTTCGCAAAAAATATAACAGCAAAACATACTTTTATTTAGAGATTCAAAATGTTTACTTTCAATCAGTCAAAAAAAAAAAACTGAGTGACTTTTTTCTGTCTTGCTCGCACACCACGATAATCTCCGGTTGATACGAAATGTTAGCATTTAACGTTTTAATGACTTTCAAGAATACAACGCGTTAGAGCAAAAACAGTAACTTTATAATAGTTCTATAAATTCTAAATCAGCTACCATCGGAATTCTATCAAATGCATATTAACAAGAAAAATACATTTGTATATTAACATGTACAAAGATATTCTACAATACTTACATGTGACCAGCGGTGCTAAGTTTAAGTGTCTCCATTGCGACTGTACACAAGTAATCCAATAGCCTTTATTTTAAATGGATAACACGAGATTCTAAAACTATTCTCACCACTAGAACACACAATATGACTAACGAACAGAATTGTTCGAAGTATTGAGCAAAATAATACACCGCAATAATATTCTAATACTGACTCAGTAAAACTCACATCAAATCACCAGGGCGATCAAAACACAGCTGCCTGTCTGAAAATGGCGCAAACATTTTTCCAAACTTACAAAGTCCAAAGGCGTAAAAACAATTTCGACATACGAGTATATTACTTTCCAGACATGAAATAGCAAGCTATCTATTTTGTCTTCGACATCTGAGTTGTTATTCTAAATAAGCTTTTAATTAAAAAATGTAACAGTGCGATTTAATAAGCACTATCAAAAAGCGATGTTTATCATAAACTTGAAGGCTAATCAGGATACTAACAAAGTGCAGCACAGCGGCAACCCTAGAAATGGAAAAATTCTGTTTTCGTTACTTCCTTTCGTGATATTTCTGTTTTTGGAAGGAAAAAATACGTTTTGAAGCATTACGGAAATATTCTGTTAAAATCAGTCAGAAAACTACCTGAACTTTCAGGTTTTTTTTAAGTGTGATAACAACAATTCTTACTTTGTAATTTTCTTTTTGTTTCCATGTTTCCAAAAATTTTCAGAATTTTTTCAAATATTTTGAAATTTTATATATGTTCTGGCCCACGAGAATCATTTTAATATCAGGTGCGGCCCTCGGGGGAAAAAATTGAGTACCACTGGTACATAACAACATTTCTTATCGAATTTATTGCTTAAAAAAGCAATAAAGTCGTTCAAAATTCTTTAAAATTTTGTAATATATATTCATTCAAAATTTTTCAAAATTTTGTTCGTAAATTCTCTAAAATACTTATACAAAAAAATACTTATTATTTACCTGGTTGAACGTATAATTCGTATCGTCTTACTTAGCTATACGAGTAACTTATAACTAAGTTTTCAAAAGGACGATATGAAGGAATTAAAATATGAATAGAATTTTGCTTGCAGTGAAAAGAAAATCCTCGTCTCTTTTTCTTTCACTAATAATCTGAAGCTCAAAAGCAGAATTAAGAAGTAAATATAATAAGGAAATATTCCCATCCGTTCTTTTGTTAAATACATTGAGGCTATAATTTATGAGCAAAGGAAGTATTAAAAAGAGTTAGTGCGAAACCCCATTATCCCACATATAGCCCAACAATATGGTGACTGAAGAAAAAGACCGACAATCTTTAGATCATCTAAATTACAATAGCAGCTATTCGCAGTGGATTCTGAAGACAATACAGATTTCATACAGCCTTGTTGTTGTTCGAGCCCCATGAAAGAATTTTAATTTCCAGTTTGGAATATCATATAGCTTCAATTCAAAACAATCTTCGATGCATTTCATTAGAAGTATAATGTCGTTTTACTCTTCCATTCTAGAACATTATAAAACTAGTATGTTGTGGCCACCACGAAACTTTCTTCTATATTTTTCCTTTTTCTGATCCCTCCCATGCTTGACGAGGAAGCAATATTCCTAACAAAAACAAAATGACACATGCAAAAACTTGACGACCATCCCAATGTCTGAATTATTGCAAAAGCAAAGCAAAGAGCGAAAATTGAAAGTTATTTTAAAAGCCTTGCTTGAATTAATTACAAATATTTTATTTGTTAACAAACATAAGATGGCAACAGTTAAAAATTTTAAATCATTGAGATAATATTTCCGATCATTTCCATACATTTAAAATCACGAGAAATACGCAGCCAACAATCTATTACGATTTATCTTTCTTATTGTTGCATTAATAAAGCTATTTTTATTCGCTTAAAAAATAATGATAATAAAAATAAATCAGCACCTCTTGGCGCGATTGGCGCCAAAATTGAACCAAAGCCTGTTTACATATGGATTCACATATATTCTAAATTTCAAACAGAACGTAGCATTGCTTCTTGAGATAGGGCAATCACAATGGAAAAAAAGAACGGGCGATTGCGCTACCCCCCCTTTTTAGCTGTTGACACCAAAATAAAATCAGCTTTTATACCCACTAAGGGCTACTCGCCGATAAATTTTTCTTTCATTCCGTTCATTATTTCTTGAGATACAGCAGTCACAATTGACGACAAAAAACGTTCTATAGCTCAACCCCCGTTTGAGTTATTGACACCAAAATTGAATCAGCACCTGTTCCTGTTACTGGCAACATATGGACCAAATTTTGTTTGATTCCGCTAGTTACTTCCTGAGGAATAGCAATCACGCGTAACTCAAAACACGTCCCATTGCTCCACCCCCTTGGATGAATTCGCGCCAAAAACCAATGGGCACAAGTTCACATAGGGGCACATATGTGTACCAAATTTCGTTCGATTTCATGCGGTAGTTTTTGCTGTAGAGCGGCCACAAAAAACTGGTCACACACAGACGTGACACACATACACACACACATACACACATACACACACATACACACACACAGACAGACATTTTCCAAAAATAGTCGAAATGTACTCAGCACACCTCAAAACGTTCGAATCCGTCAAAATTCGAAATTCGAAAATTTGCACGAATCCAATACTTTCTTCTATATATTAAATATAGAAGAAAGTAAAAACGTATGAATTTTTACTTTTTAAAAGGAACAAGTCTTTTTTCACGAAACATGCTTTGAGCAGTGGCGGATCACCGCATAGGCGCATGAGACGATAGCTGGGGCCTCCAGCAAAGCAGGGGGCCTCCGGGCCGCGAAGTGTTACATACTCAAAACCAAAATATTTTGCTTCAGGATTTGCCATGGAAAGTCATAATTTTGAGTTCAAAATGAGGGCCCCCTAATGGGATTGCTCCCAATAAAGCCACATCTAAGAGGGCCCCAGGCTTCAGGTGCCTTTGTTTGGATTTTTCCAGGAGAAAAAATTGTTCGTTTAGAGGATTTGCAATGGAAAGTCATAATTTTGAGTGGAAAATGCTCGAAACTCATGGAATCGACAATTAGTCATGGATTTTAGGCGCGGGTTTGCTGCTCCCAATGGGGCCCCCAGCGTCTAAAGGAGCCCAAGGCTTGGAGTGCGTTTGTTTGGATTTTTCCAGGAGAAAAAATTGTTTATTTTGAGGATTTGCCATGGAAAGTAATCATTTTGAGTGGAAAATACTCAAAACTAATGGAAATTGACAGTTAGTGATGGATTTTTGGCGCGAGCTGATTGCTCCCAATAGGGCCCCTAATGGGATTGCTCCCAATAAAGCCACGTCTAAGAGGGCCCCAGGCTTCAGGTGCCTTTGTTTGGATTTTTCCAGGAGAAAAAATTGTTCGTTTAGAGGATTTGCAATGGAAAGTCATAATTTTGAGTGGAAAATGCTCGAAACTCATGGAATCGACAATTAGTCATGGATTTTAGGCGCGGGTTTGCTGCTCCCAAAGGGGCCCCCAGCGTCTAAAGGAGCCCCAGGCTTGGAGTGCGTTTGTTTGGTTTTTTCCAGGAGAAAAAATTGCTTATTCTGAGGATTTGCCATGGAAAGTAATCATTTTGAGTGGAAAATGCTCAAAACTAATGGAAATTGAGTTAGTGATGGATTTTTGGCGCGAGCTGATTGCTCCCCAATAGGGCCCCCTAATGGGATTGCTCCAAATAGGGCCACATCTAAGAGAGCCCCAGGCTTCAGGTGCCTTTGTTTGGATTTTTCCAGGAGAAAAAATTGTTCGTTTAGAGGATTTGCAATGGAATGTCATAATTTTGAGTGGAGAATACTCAAAACTCATGGAATCGACAGTTAGTCATGGATTTTAGGCACGGGTTTGCTCAGTGGCGTAGCTAGACCCGACTTTCGGGGGGGGGGGGGGGTTACTTCTTTTATATATATATATATATATATATATATATATATATATATATGTGTGTGTGTGTGTGTAATCGCTTGGAATTTTTTCCTTTCTCTTCTCTCTTCTTTCTCTCTTTTTTTTTTGAGACTAACTTTTCGGGGGGGGGGGGTTTGTCCCCAACCCCCCCCCCTTAGTTACGCCCCTGGGTTTGCTGCTCCCAATAGGGTACACCGCTTCTAAAGGGGCCCCAAGCTTCAAGTGCGTTTGTTTCGATTTTTCCAGGATAAAAAAATGCTTGTTTTGAGGATTTGCCATGGAAAGTAATAATTTTGAGTGAAAAATGCTCTAAACTCATGGAAATTGAGAGTTAGTCATGAATTTTAGGCGTGGACTGATTGCTCCCAATAGGGTACCCTAATAGGATTGATCCCAATAGGGTTTCGTCTAAGGGGGCCCCAGGTTTCAGGTGCCTTTGTTTGAACTTTTTCAGGAGGAAAAATTATTCATTTAGAGGATTTGCAATGGGTAAAGTCATAATTTTTTGTAAAAAATGCTCAAAACTCATAGAATTGTCAATTAGTCATGAATTTCAAAATATATTTGTTTCTTTCCTCCGTACTGCTTCATCAAAACAAACAGCATATTTCGTGTTTCACCGTAGCCATCACTTTTTCTGAGATCGGAGAGTTCCCGCTTTTTTTTTCAAGGTCGTGTGTCCCCTAAAGAAAGTGGGGTGTTAGATAAGAAGTAACAAAGGGCTTTATATGGCCAGGGCCGGACTAATACTCCGTCAGTCCGTGCCCCGGCACGGAGTAAAGATATTTGAGGGGCGCAAAATTACCAAATCAAAATATGAAAAATATTTGCAACTGAGCTGCTGAAAAAAAAAAAAAAAAAAACTAATTTCTCTAAAAAAAAATACTGGCACCATCTACAAATGAAGAGGGCGCATCGCGATATCCCTTTATCTATTCTATAACCGTAGTCTGCACAAGTTTGAAGTAAAAGGTGTTAGTTCTTTTATACTAATTACAGAGATTTTAAAATCATTTTGTCATAAGTAGGATCAACACCAGCAGGGGCGCCTCGAACTTAAATTTTCAAGAGAGAGAGAACTTTTCTGCCGAACGGAGCTCTAAACTTTTCAGAATGATAAATTATGGATATTCACACATGTGCTTACATCTTTAGTAAATAATTACATTTAGGCATTTTATTATTTCAACTAGTGGTACCCTCACGGCTTTGCCTGTAATAGAAAAATTAAAAGGTCTTTTGGTTCGCCTGTATATTTACAAATAATGTATGGTGAATTTTCTCGCCACTTGGCTTGCACCCATGTTACGGTTCCACGTTATTATTTAGTATCTCGCCAATTGGCTTGTGTCCATGTTACGGTTCCACGTTACGATAATTTCGAAATTTACTCGTCTATCTTATGATATTTTTGTTCTTAAAATTGGAATAGAAAAAGACCACATCGAATTTTCGAAAAATCGCTTTGAGGTGCACACCTCCATGCTACAAACTAACTTTGTGCCAAATTTCATGAAAAACGGCCGAATGGTCTAGGCGCTTTGCGCGTCACAGAGATCCAGACATCCAGACATCCTCCGGATATCCAGACAGAGAGACTTTCAGCTTTATTATTAGTAAAGGTTATGTCTCCAAATTTTCAGAATCATCAGGCAAAATGTCCCGAATTATGAAATTTTTGGAAGATTACAGTGACTTCCCATCGGAAAACAAAATTTCGCGGTTTTTTTTTTTTTTTTTTTCTGCAAACAGAAGCGAAAATTGAAAAATCCGACGTAAAAAGATTTTTTACAAGGTTTAAAAATTTTTATTATGACGGGGTTGCGAAAATTAAAGCCTCGCGAAAAAAATGCTCTTACAGTATTCAGTGCAATTTGGAAACTCATGGCACGCTTTAGACTAAAAAATGTATAAATTTATAAATAAACAAGATAGCGTCTGGGGTGCTTATGTTTTTCTGTTTCTGTTTTTCTTACTTTCATTTTTTTCTTACCATGAAAATCTCAAAGCTGAATGCTGAAAAATGTATATGCCGTTAAAATATGGTTCAAACAGATAAATCAAAGTAGAGAGAGATAGAGAGAAGTGAGATTTAAACGATTGATATGAAAAGACGCACTAGAAGTTGTTAAATGGTTGAAGGGAAAAAACGAAGGTTAAAACAAGAACTCTGCAGGAGATTAATGAGACACGATATTTAAAATGAAACATAGTAGAAAAATGACCATAGTTATCACACAAAAGTCAAAAATAAAATAAAATAATAAATAAATAAAAACACCTCCGTCCAAATCAATAAAATATACTTCTGGGGCTGTAAGCGTTTGAATTCAAACATGTTAAAATGTAAGGTAAGGGTGAAAATTAAAAGTTTTAATATTTCCGGTTTTAGGACTGTATTCTGAAAGAGTTCCCAGGGTTAGGTGAAACCCTAGAACCCTAAAACCTGATCCCTATAACATCATCAAAGATTGTCTAAAGTTGTTTTCGAAACTTTAATTTTGAAAACTTTCCGAGGAAGTCTCCGCAAATCTTACCCCTTACCCTAACGTCATCAAAGATTGCTTACAATTTGCGTAATTATAATTTCAATTTTGAAAAGTTTTCGCGGAAGTTTTTACAACCTTCCCTTTCCACCTTTAAAGGTCGACTTTTGTTTAAACGATTTCAATTTCGAAAAATTCCGGGGGGAGAGGCACTAAATTCTCCTCATCCTAACATCCCGAAGATCGTCTAAAACTGCAATTTTGAAAATTAAAACTTCTGACAATTTACTAATGAAGATTTCTCCAATCCCATTCCTTCTCTTACAATTACTTACAATTACGTATTTTGGACGAAAAATGTATGGGGGATGATCCCAGATCCCATTCCGTTCCCTTACTTTAACAAGTGTTGCCTGCCGACCGAGTGGTGTAATGGTTAGGCGTTGGCATCTTACGCCTGAAGACAAAGGTTCAAACCTGGCTTTAATCGATGGATTTTCAAGATGAATAAAATAGACAGCTCCCGGGTCGTATGATTTTGCGGCATGTGAAAGATCCTTCGATTATTCGTTTGGCTTGAAGTACTCTCGGGAAAATTAAATTCCCAGCTCAGTTTCGCATTGTAAGAGCCCAGGTACCTCCATCCGATACGGATGCTACATCGGGAGATCGCACTAGGTCTACAAAAGTCAAAGCCTCTAACACAGTCCCATTAGAAATAAATAAAACAAGACAAAGATTGCTAACAACTGCATTTTTTTTTTTTTTGGAAAATTTTAAAATTTTTCTCTCTAGACGCTTTGACAACCTCTTCTTCCCTTCTCTTTTTCAAATTTTGTGTACAGAATTAAAATTTTGAATCGTTTAAAATTTTGTTTTGAGCCTCAAGTTCGAAAAATTCCAAACTAAGGTCCCCTTAACATTCCTTCTCCTCCATCATCAAATCATCAAAGATTGTCTAAAATAGCGTTTTCAGAGCTACTATTCAGAAAACTTTCCAGGGTGTAACCCCTAGACCCCCTATTTAGGCGCAAAATTTACCCATGACGCAATGTTCACATTGGTTTTTTTTTTTTTTTTTTTTTTTTTTGAGCAATCACGAATTGCTTATTGTTTTCACTTGACCGTTGAACGACGTCCCGTCCCTTGATTTTATTTTTCTATTATAATGCAGACGTCCACGTGCCTCGGAATCGAATTATTTAGAAACGACCGTCGATTGTACACAATCTTTTTTTCGCGAAAAAAGTATTCAGCACACAACATTCAGCACATAACAACCAGCCCCTGGCATTCATTTGAATTTTAAAGTCTTAAATTCTAATTTTTGTTGCGATAAGAGCCATTAGTAGAACCCAAGGAGTAGAGTCCTATCGCAATTCGTGATTGCAGAAAAACATAATCTGATTTCAAAATCTCAAAATTCAAACTGTTTTATTTATTTATTTGCACATAGAAAAAGGATTAGTAATATGCATGTAACACATAAGCATAATTCTACTAATTCTAGATTCCACATAGATAACACAAGTCCCCTGATTTGTGAGCTCATAGCGCTTCGCGCCCCCACGCCACAGGCCCGGATTTCTATTCCCGGGTGGAGCATGGTTGAACTCAGCAGTTCATCCCTTCAGTGAGTCGATAAAATGAGTACCAAGTGCGCTTGGGAACCAAACACTGGGGGTTCCGCGTTAGGCTGACCACCTAACCGGGTCGTATGCCTTGCAACCCAGAGCCCCTGGTCAGGAAAACTGAGTTGGACACAGTAGGCCTCGGCCCTCATGGACTGTCGTGCCGCAGGGTTTGGCTTTTTTTACTCCCACTTAAGCCACAGACGTTAGATCTACTCTCTCTCTCTCAGATCGCTGTCTTATGAATGGAGAATTTGAAATCACCAGAATCAAATCTGTCAACCGATTTGAAAATTGTTATTTACAATTTACATTAATTGCCAAGTTACTTTGACACATTTTATGTGTTTGCCAAAAAATGTAAAAAAGATCATGTGTTTTTTTTCATTTGGGGGGGGAGGGGGGCTCTTTATACATGCAGTTCAAAAGGGGCACAATTTTTCCCTTTTGCACCGAGTGGTTCAAAAGCTAAATCCGGCCCTGATATGGCTCAAGTTCCACGTCAAATGGAAGCCAAAACAGGGCGGTTGACCTTGGGAAAATGACCGCGAGCACCGTTCTTCTTCCCTGTACATTTCAATCCAATTCAGCAGTGCAGTGTTATCTTGTCTTGCAACAGTGGTCAGAATCTTGCTAGTTTAATGAAAGAAAAAAAGCCTTCTCCCCCCCCCCCCCAAAAAAAAAAAAAAAACAGCACTGGAATTTAGGTGAGCAATCAAACTTTTTTTTTCTCTAATGCCTGAACTTACTTTTTAGTCGTAAGTTTAAAAACGAAATTGTTTTAATAGAATCGGTAAAGTAGGGAAATGTGGGGCAAAGTGAAATGGTTAAGATCACTTACTTCATTTCAGTATGAACAAATTGGAATTTTGTTCGAAAATTTTCGGCTCATAAAGTAGGAACAATATATTTTGTAATAAAACTTGCATTTAAACATTATTTTTAATTTTTAACTATAACTTTGCACCTCCAAAAAAAGGTCGAAATATTTACTTTTTTTTCTATGGGGCAAAGTGAAAAATGAAATTTTTTCGAATTAAATATTTTTTATTTGATTATTAAAGATATCTTTGATCAAATGAATGAGTAAATAAAAGAACAAATGAATGAATAAATAAAAAGAAAAGGAAAAAATAAGCAAATAAAAAATAATAAGTTAATATATGAGAAAAATTAAATGAGTCAATAAAAAAAATAATTTTAATTCTGAAATTTTGAATTCAAATTCTGTGTTTCGCAATAACGAGTTGCGACCTACTCATTGGAGTTATTGTTGACAGAAACGGCTCCTGTCCCCCCAAGCCTGCCCCTCCTCCTGGGAAGTTACGTGTGCTTAGTTGTGTGTGTAAACCAATGTGTATGCACGTAGGCGTGTGTGTATGTGTATGAGCGTGCGTGTGTGCAGGACATCGACGCCACCTACCAGAAGAAGCAGATTCCGGGGGACAATGCTCAGGACCAGCAGAGGACGGTGGGCGGTAGTGCTGCAGAGGAAATCGGGAGGAAAATAAAATCACAGTAACGTCAAGGACAGTCAAATGAGAACAATAAGCAATCGTGATTGCTCAATAGTGAATGAATAAGAAAATGAATGAATGAATAAATAAGGTAACTATTAAATAAAAGAATGTAAATGAAATAATTAATAAATAAATACGCAAGTGATTTTATAAAGTATTGAAGAAGTAAACTAAATGGAGCTGTTTCACTTTGCCCCACATGCACTTGAATAATTGTACAAATTATTTAAAACAACAAATAAGAAGCTTAATATTAAACAAATACTTTGCCGAATATTAGTAGATCTCAATTAATATTTAAAACATTAATTCTAAGAACTTTATCATCTAATAATAACAAAAATAATTTTTGACTTACAGCAAAATATTACAATATGAGTATCAATTTTTTTTCTTTCTTTTTCTTTTCTTTTTCTTTTTTTTTCGCTCACAAAAGTAAATTTTTATAATTTGCTTTCAACTGTCGGGTCTCGCCTAGGGTGGTTAAGTAATTATATCATATTAAACCAAGATTTCTGTTCCTTGAATATAAGGCACGTGCGCAGACCAAGTTGATACCGTGTAATACTTAAGACTTATAAATGTTAAGGTTTATTTACTTTTACCAGAAATGCTTAGAAATGCCCCCCCCCCCCCAAAAAAAAGCATCTATCAGTCACATTTGAATTTCGACGTCTTGAATTCAAATTATTTTTTAGAAATCAGGAACTGCAATAAGACCCTACTCGTTGGGTTTCTTGTTTTTACAAATAAAATGGAATGATCAAGAAATTTGCACCCGTCATATTATGACTGGTGGTTTTCTAGAATTGGTAAGACGAGGTATTTCCACAAAAAAGAAATAGTGATTAGACTGCGTTAATACAAATGAAGAATTTATAGCCGATATCCACCAGTAAGTATACTTATCATGAAGATTATTTACTGTGAATAACGTTATGTATTTTAATTTCTTATCAGTCTTAAATAACGGGATAAGTGGACAGAGTACCAAGTGCGTACCGAGTACCCGGTACCACACTAATTACTGCTATTCTTTGACCACTATTCTAGAGAAATTGATATAATTATTGTACATTACTGATTCTCGTGGACATGTTCTACGTAATACATTGTTTTAAGCAGCTCCCCCCCCAAGGCCGTAGCCAGAGGGGGGAGGTCAGGTTGTCAGGCCCCTCTCGAAATTTTCAAAATCTTGCATGCTATAAAAACGCTGTCAAAAATGTTTCGCACTTCAACTCGAAAAAATTAAAGATCTCTCCCCCCCCCCCCCCCATATCACCGAAGATCGTCTAAACTTCCGTTTTAAAAGCTTCAATTCCAAAAAAATCTCCGTTGAAGCGCCCCCGAAAATCAGCGAAAAAGGGCCCACAAACCTCTCCTCCCACTATCGTTACCGAAGATGTTCTAAAACATGCGTTTTAAAGCTGACTTCAAAATTTTTTGCATTAATATCTCTCTGCCCCCCCCCCCCCCCATTGAAATCATTAAAGATTATCGTTAATTTATTTTTCATGGCTTAAATTTCAAAAAATTTTCAGAGGAGAGCATCCGAAAACTCCTTTTTCCCCTAACAGCATTGAAAGTCAACCAAAATTACATTTTCGGAGCTTCAATTGGGAAAGATGGCCAATCCACTTTACGTTACCGAAGATGATCTTTCAATCGTATTCTAAAGATTTCAGTTTCAAAAAAAAAAAAAAATCCCGGAGATTGACACCAAATCTCTCTCCTCCCTAACATTACCAAATATCGTTTAAAACTCCGTTTTTGCAACTATAATTTCGGAAATTTTCGGGGGAGAGCCGCCGAACCCCCTTTCTCGTAGCATAATAGGTGATAATCGACAGTTTTAAAGGATACAATTTCAAAAAGGACCGGGGGAGCGCCTCTGAACCTCTATTTACATTATCAAAAGTTGTCTAAAATGCATTTTTAAAACTACAAATAATGAAAATTTGCGAGGTCGGGCCCTGGAATCTCTCTTCCCCATAACATCACCAAATGTCTTCTAAAACTGCGTTTTTAGAGCTATAATTGAAAAAAAAATTAGTTGGCGAGCTCCCGAAAAGCCCTTTCATTAACATAATTTAGAGATGTAACAATACTGCGGTTTTACAATTATCTTCATACCTCTTCTGCTTCTAACATTACAAAAGATCGTCAAAAACGAATTTTCAAGACTACAAATCCTTAAACTTACTGGGGCAGAAGCCGCTGCATTAAAAACACTTATGACATAAAAGAAGAGACCTGCATTTTCATACACCTCCAATTACTTTTTATTTGACTTCGGAATCGCCCTGAAAGTCGGATCATGCCGCGACAGCAACTTCTGACACTTACCACTGATCCAAAAGAGGGTTTTGACAAGATCAAAGACAGTCGAAAATTAGGTTTTTACGATCGTAATTTTGGAAAATTTTCGACTCAGAGTCCCCAATCCCTGTTATCCTCCCAAAAGTCACTTAAAAGTCCATTTTCAGAATTTTGATTTCGAAAATTTGCGAGAGGACAGCAGCTACTTACCCACCTCTTATGCGGTTACCAAAGAGAACTTTAGAATGTGTTTTAAGAAGGGAAAACTCCTTAATTTAAATCTCCTTCCCGTAAACTCTCCCAAAGAAGATTTGTAATGGCGTTTTTAAAGTTTTATTGTATATAACTTGAAATCCTCTCAAACCTCTTCTCTTCTCCACCAGCATCATCAATCGTAGACCTTATAATTTCAAAAACTTTCCGAGTTAAAGCAACCACCTCTCCCCCCTAACATGTCCACATGCATCCCAAAATTGCGTTTTTTAAACTACAATAACAAAATTTCCCGGGGTCAGCCCCAAATGCGTTTTTAGGGTTCAAAAATTTCCAGGGGAGCCTTCACAAAACAAACCCTTTTCCTTGTGTTTTTACCAAATATAGCCTGAAATTGCGTTAAAAAAATGTCTTTTGAAATTGCGTCTAAAATGAGATATCAAACCCAATGTCAGTTTTTCAAAATATTAAAAATACTTCTGGATCTGCTCCTCTCTTATAAACAATAATTTAGGTGCTCCTGACCTTCAAAGCTCAGGAAAAGTGATTGGTGGTTCATATTACTATTTCATGTTCTAATTTGTGAGCCAATTAAAGGGCTTCATGTCATTGGTATCTCTTTCACGATTGCGACATTTAAGACGCCACACATCATTTTTTGTACCAACAAAACTTGTACATTATTGAATTTTGATTAAGGGATATTATAATAATAATAAATTATTTGGAGAGTGGGAAAAAAATTATAAAATAAAAAAAAAGCCTTCAAAACGGCCGAGAAGATAACCAGCAGTAGCAGTGCATTTTTTAAAGTAGTATGAAATATTTAATATAGTTTGGAAATTCTTGGAATAATGACTGATAATCATCACTAAGGATCGCATTAAAATCTTATATTTGATGTCCTAAAGGTATAAATAAATTAAGATTCCCCCTCCCGTTGAAAAACAAAATCAGGACTAATTGCTAAGGGGGCACCTAAGCATATCAAAATGACCGTTACGTAACGTTTCAGAAATTATTTATCAAATTTGTAGTCTCCAGTTACATTTCGATCTCCAGCTGAGCTTTAATTTAGACTATGATGTGCGCAAAATTAGAAACACTTGTATCTGTCTAATATTAACTGAGCAAATTGTAACAAACTTCATCTTCTACAGAAGAAAAGCTCTTTTCGACGACGTAAAATATTAAGGAGTGCGTATGTCAATTTTAAAATACCAATTTTTGATATTTATACATAATTACACTAGTGGCGCAATCAGAGGGGGGGGAGGGGGGATCACGGCCTCCCCCTCATAATGCTGAGTTGAATTTTTTTAAACTATTCTTTATTATTGAAGCGAAGAAAAGAACAGGTCTTGGGAAAACACAGTGATTGGTAAAAGAAAAAAATAATAATGATGGGAAAAATCTAAATTTCTCTTTAAAAGAAATATCTGAAATAAAAAAATTCAACAGTATGGCTTACTGTTCTTATTGTCACCCCCATTCCTATTTCGTTCTTATCTCTCCCTCTTAAGTTTTAAAATGGACACTTCTCTAAAGTCCCCCCTTCACACACACACACACACACCGAAAGCATTATGGAGAGAAGAGCGAGACTCTGAAATACCATTTTTGAAGATCTTCAATTTCACAAAAGTTCCAGGGGTAAGCCCCCAAACAAGATCGAAAATCGCTTAAAACTGCGTTTTTGGAACTTTAATTTCAAAAAATTACTGGCCCTAATGTTGCAAAATATGGTCTTAACAATCGCGTTTTTTGGATTTCGGAAAATATTCGAGCAATGGTCGCTGAACCACCTTCCTCTAATATCATAAAAAAATAAGTTTTTAAAATTACACTTAGAAACAGTTTAAGTGGAATAGCCCCTGAATATAAATGCTTAAGTTTTTAGGATCATAATTTTGAAACAAATGTCCAGGGGGAGAGGCTCCAGAACCTCTTTTCTGTAAAATTGTTTATCCCGTAATGTTGTCTACAATTGCGTTTTTGAAACTTCAGTTTCTAAAATCGGGAAGGAGCTAGGAGTAATTGATTTCGAGCTATTAAAAAAAAAAAAAAAAAAAAACAATCGATTGGAGGCAGTTCCCTGAGCTCCATTCTTTACCCTAACGTCAATAAATTGGCCTATAATCGCGTTTTTAAGGCATCTATTTCAACAGCTTTCCGCTGACGCCCTTGCACCTTTTGCCCCCTAACATCAGCGAAGTCTAAAATCGCTTTTTAAAACTACAAGTTTCAAATTTTTCCCGGGGGTAACCCCCGGGACCCCCCTTCCTTATCCGATTAGAGGTTATCCCCCTCTCTTTTTGCCAACTACCCCCTCCCCCGTCCCCCGTTGGAAAAACTGGGTAATTCTGGGATTTTGCCAGAAGATGCCACAAATCGGGGTCGGATATACACCCCTGCATTAACTAAATTACAAAAAAATAGAGAAAACAAAATTTTTTCGCTGTAAAGTTTTTTTTGTCAGAAATGTCGTTTTTCTCCTATTAAATAAGGATGTTAGCCCCCCCCCCCCCATTGCTGCTTGATTCAAAAATAAAAGAAAGTTATGATTTTC
This sequence comes from Uloborus diversus, assembly GCF_026930045.1. Taxonomy (NCBI): domain Eukaryota; kingdom Metazoa; phylum Arthropoda; class Arachnida; order Araneae; family Uloboridae; genus Uloborus; species Uloborus diversus. Next base: position 22,030,740 of record NC_072734.1, on the reverse strand, counting down.
TGATTTTCTGCATTGTTAATAGTAAAAAACTATCATTTTTGTCGTGTCAATTAGAGGGCCTCCGGATCAAGTTGCGCCTGGGGCCTCAAAATCGCATGATCCGCCACTGGTTTTGAGCACACTCTCAAAGTGAAATGAAAATACTCAGGAACATTGAAAATTTCGCTCCAAGAAAGAAGCATTGGATTGATGTGAAATTTAATGTACAGAATTATACAGATGAGAGATACACTTGATCCCAAAACCTAGACCAGCGGTTCTCAACCTTTTCCCCCTTGCGAACCCCTTCCAAACTCCGAAAGAAGTTGGCGAACCCCTTAGGTACTACGTAATAAGTAACAAGCAAAAAAAAAAAAATACGCGTGCGCACACAACTACGTATAGACAATAAAATTGGTGAGATTTTTTTTTTAGTTTGATGCTGCTTCACAGTTTATAACAAGAACGAAAACATAATTGCAAAATATAGAATTACAAATATTGCTACGAACTAAAAGGATCGCTAAAAAATGAATGTAAAACAAATTCACCAAAAAATAAACTCAGTGATTATTCTGTGTTGAGCTACAATCAACTTTGAAAAAATTATGAAAATGGGATATTTGTGGAACAAAGAGGCTCAAAAAAAAAAAGTTTGGCTGAAATTTTTCTGACCCTAAGGTACATTTATCTCTATTATCACTAAATCAGAGGTCAATTAAAGAATGATCTTTAAAATACCTTTCAGGGAACTCTCAGACTAGCTAAATGAACTTTTTTTCTTACAGTAAAATAAGAAAGATCTAGGTTTAAGTCTTCTTGAAAAGGATTACGAGCCTAGCTGTTTGATAAAGATTTACTGCTCACATTAATCGTTTGATTGTTGAAGAATTTTCTTGTAATTATGCTATAAGTGCGGAGTAGACTGGGCATATTGAAAAATTATAGAAGCGTCTATTTTCAATATACGTATTTACTCTAATTTTACGCAAAAGGTAATTTTTAACAAAACAAATATTGTTAAGCTCACTCACTACAAGAGAAATTTTTTACATAATTTCATGAATTCTTTATTCACATATAGTGTAAATTAAGTTGCATGGTTAAATTCCGTTGATTTTTTTTTTTTTTTTACTGCGTAAACCTCACACTGCCGAACTTTCACCCATAAATTTTCTATAGTAATTAATTTTTCATACTTCCTGTGGTGTTTTTGGGTTGCTAGCCATTCTTTCCCACTTTCGACAATAAAGCTCGAAGTAAATTGTAGTCTATGTAGTGTGAAAATTATAGCAACAAACAACAGCGTGATCACACTTCTATGCATTTTTGACTCAACGCAAGAGAAGAGCGATAGCTCTTCGTCAGACTCAAATGATAAAGAAATTAAACATCCTAATATTTTAGACGCTCGTATAAGCTCCATGCTCCATGTAATGTTTTCATCAAGTTTAATCAATCTCGCCTATTAAAATATTCTGGGGAAACGAAAGCTTTCAAATTCTTTCATCTGAGGACATTGTATTCATAGGTAGAGCTTTTTCAACATAGCTTCAGGGCTATCACCTATCTTTGTCAATGGAAGTGCTAAAACCGGCACTTTGCAATGACAGGCTAAATTATTTAAATGTTAAATATGTCAGGAAGTATGCAAATATTTTCAAGCTAAGAATGTGCGAAAGACACATGAATAAAAAAGGAGCAAAATTTGCTTGAAACCGCTTGAGCATGAAACTTTATCAGAAACAGGCATGTTAGAACTCCGCCATTACAATATTTTTTCCGCGAACCACCGGTTGGGAATCTCTGATCTAGACTGTTAAACAAATACAGGATAAGAAATGAGATAAATACAGTGCTATTTCAATAAGCGCGTTAGACCCCCTTTTGCTGCAATATATGCCGCAATACGATCCAACATTGAGCTAATTGAACGTCTGATGCTGTTCTGAGGCAGACTGACCCCCAAATTTTGAACAGCCACTTTTAAATCTTGCACAGAGTAGCACGGAGACATCTGGCGTTTTCGCTAATCCCGTACATGCTCTGTAGGTGACAAGTCGGGGGAGTGGGCTGGCCATGGAAGAGTCTCCAAGGACGTAAGAAGTCTTGAGCAACTCTAGCTGTATGCGGGCGAGCATTACCTTGCTGAAAAATTGCCCCTAGGAGGCCATTTAGGTACGGTCCTGGATGTGGTCAAAGAATGTCATGAACATAGCACTGGCCCGTTAAGGTTCCACGTACCACAACTAGAGTGGACCGGCTATCATAGGCTATAGCCTCCCTGACCGCTATGCCCGCTGTGCGGATAATGTGTTGTACGATAGAATGGGTGGACTGGTACCTTTCTCCAGGGCGTCTTCACATCCGTGTGCGTATACTAGGGGTGCGACATCGATGTCGATGTTTTGGAAACATCGATGTTTTTAACATCGATGTTTTACTTTCGATCTTTTTGGATCATCGATGTTTTGGTTTCGATGTTTTTTCGATGTTAATGTTATTGCATTTTAATTGACAATTATCATAAAATTTCTCCAATTTTCTCGCTAGGTAATTAAGTTTACTTATGGAGTTTCTAAAAAAAGAATCATTTTTTGCATACATTTTATAAGATCAATTTTTCTGTGTAGAGGATGATGTTTAGGAAGATCACTACAAATTAGTGGAAGATTAACTAGAGAGTGAGGAAGAGGTAAAAGCTATTGGAAGAACCTGACGCTGGTAGTCTGGTGCCAGGAACTTGCAGTTTACTCCAAGGCTCCAGTTCTTAAACTAAAGGAAAATCCTATACGTTACTACGGTGAAAATTATAACATTAAAAATTCAGAGCTGGTAAAAGTTGCTTTAAAGTATTTGATAGTGATGGCAACTTCTGTTCCATCGTAAAGAGATGTTCCTCTGACTGGTGGGATAGTCTGCGAAAAGAGAAATGCGCTTTTGGGGGACAAAGTAAACAAACTGCTTTTTCTGCAAACTGACATCACCAATATTCGGGGTTACTTATCGACTTCCCCCAAGAAGTCGTCCCTCTATTACTTACAATTTGTATTTAATTATTAACTAACAGTACAACACATATTTTTTGCTCTTAAAAATAATTGTTACAGTAAATTTCCTATTTTTAAAATAATTAGCACAACTTTTTCTCATCATTCAACTGACTATAAGTACTATGATACATTTTTTCTTCGATTCTTTTTTGATGTAAATTTACTTTTAGTTTCATTCAGTTTAAAAATATTTCCTTATTACTGTAACTAGTTTGTATTAACCGGTGCTTGTCTTATTATCAATTTTTGTCCTACTATAATACCAAGATGTTGCGAAAATATTCTTATTAAATTATATTTATGATTTGAGGTTCAGTATTTTCAATATATTCGTCGGGTACATATTCTTTCGCATTGCTTAAATTAGTGTAGTACATTCAAAAATGTATGTTGTACATTGATAAAAAGATCGATGTTCGGAAACATCAATGTTTTTTGGTCGATGTATCAATACCGTCCATGTTTTAATTTCTAACATCGATGTTTTTCCATCGATGTCGCACCTCTAGCGTATACCATCTGACCCCAAAACGAATTGGGATTCATCACTGAGCACCACCTTTTGTCAGTCAGTGACATCCCACATCGCTCTGGCATCGCACCATTGCAGACAGGATTGCCATGTTTTGGTGTTAAAGGGAATACACGAAAAGGGCGCTTGGACCGCAGATTTACTTCTGCAAGACGTTTAGAGATAGTTCGGAGAACACCTACTACCCCTACGTCTGATTATATGGTGAAACGAGTCACTTGTGGATCCACGAGCGCTTGCCGCACGATCCTTTCATCCTCCTTCCTCGTGGTCTTCCCGGTCGCTCCGAACCCGTTTATTATTATTATTATTATTATTATTATTTATTATTATTTTTTTACGGGTAATATTTCGTGTCCACTGCCTCCAACAGTTTCTAACAGAACGCTCCGAACGATTCACCTAGGCAGCAACACGGCTCGTTGACCAGCCTACAATTTTTATGCCAATGATCAAACCTCTCTCAAAGTCGTTTAATTGCGAGAAATGTTTTCTAACTCGTCTACCTGGTATCCTTCACTCATTTAAGTTCTCCGACAATCCGGACGTAATCGTAACATATGCAAATATTTTTTTTGTGTTGTTGTCTTATTCCTCCTGATCTAGCCGCTAGGCTAGACCAGGTCCACGAGTCCAAAAACCTTCAAAAAGTCAAACACCAGAAGAGGACTAGAATAAATATCCTCCCTGATAAGGCCCGCGCAGTTCAACAGATGTTCTGGAGAGGGCTGCTGTAAGTTGCATTTGGGAGACATCAAATATAATTTTTGCCCCTTATCAAAAGAAAGGCTATTGATATGACCACTTGCAAGTCTACTAATAGCAGATTGGGTAGCTCTATCCACCTTGATGTTAAAAGCACCACTCGGAGTCTGCCTAGTATACAATGAGTGAGTCGGAGGGGGTCTTCCACAGGTGCTGATTTGAGTTTTTTGTTTTGGAGCAGATCTCTGTGAAGATCAAAGTACTACTTGTCACTGGCGCTTCAGAGGCACCTTCTTTGGCCAAAGTATCTGCAATTTCATTGCCATATATATCAATGTGAGATGGGATCCATTGAAAGAATATCTCGTCCCATTGGGTAAGCTCTTTAAAAGAAGAAAGGATTGAGACAGAGGTCTTTATCACCAACTCCTGACCAGTTACTTAAGTGCTGGATGGCACTGCGGCTATCTGATGAGATCCATATGTCTGCAGAAGAAGTTACCGGAATGATGGCTTTAAGAGCCACATCAATAGCAATTAGCTCTGATCTGAATACAGAGCAAAAATCAGGATTCCTAACCCTAATTTTATTTGTAAAATCAGGAGCCTTTATCAGGTCGCCGCGTACATAGGCGGATTTACGGGGGGGCCAGGGGGTGCGCCGCACCCCCAACATTTTTATTTGGATATTGAAAATAATTAAAATTAATAATTTTTCATCCGGATACACAATTTAGAAAATAACTTTTCTCTAATCTACAATCCAAGTTAATTTGCTTGAAAACAAACCCCCCCCCCAAAAAAAAAAAACAATAATAAGCAGTTTATAGTGTAATCTTCGTGTGTCACTAAACTTTGCCAGTGCGAGAGAAATTTTGCAACGTATAAAACAGAAGAGTACTTTTATACATTTGAAAAAAAAAAAAAAAGATAAATGAACACATTTCTTAAATTATTTAGTATTCAACACTGTGTTATTGAATAATTGTTTACTCTGTAACTGAATATTTATGGGTACAAAGAACAATCATTACAATTTCTTTTACTTTGAAACAACCATGGCTAATAAAGTCAAAAAAAAAAAAAAAAAAAAAAAAAAAAAAAAAAAAAAAAAAAAAACGTGACTATTGTTATATACTTTATTAAAAATCATTAAAACTGTTTCAAGTTCTTGCACATCATTTCAGTAAACTACTATAAAATTTACTCTGAAACCAATTGAAAACCAGCATTTTTGAGGTAAATTTTCAAATGAAAGCCCCCCGTCCCACTAGATCCCTGTAATTGTTGCACCCCCAGAATTCGCAGCATATATCCGCCTATGCGCCGCGACCACAAGAATTCACCCCCAAGGTTACGACAAATCGATTGACGTTAGATTTATCAAAATCGGCCAAGGAGTTTAATCTGTACAACGCCACATAGGAACAAATATACATACATAGACTCATGAACACATTACCCTCCTTTGAGTCGCGTACGCGCAGTCGGGTAAAAAGGGACTGGGGGAATCGAGTAATTATGGTCAAATCGTTACTTTTCGGAACTAAGGTAACCTAAATTATTGTCCCTATGTTGTTGTTTTTTTTTTTTTTTGGAAAAGCACTTGATATTTACATCATGGGCCTTCATGTATCACAGATACATGAGATTGGAGCTAAAAATTGAATTAAAGAAACTTAAATAACAAATTTTAAAATGTATAAATTAACAATAACAAAACAAGAAAAAAAATGTACAACGATTCAAAGGAGAAAAATTTCTTATAAACACATCAAATTCGGGCCGTGGTGGACTGATCGGTAAGGCATCGGACTAGTGACAGAAGGATCCTTGGTTCGATCCTAGCCGGTCGAAGATCCACCGTCTTCATTAAGGGTGACTGGGGGACATTAAATATGCTCGTAGTCACAAAGTCCTCCAAGTGAAACGATACCTCTGGGGGTGCTAAGCTAGGAGCTATTTGGCTTCTGGATTGGTTCTAAATTATCAAACTGTCCATTGATGATGCTGCCATCTATCGTGTGTTGTCTGAGCCAAATCAGACTTCCAGCTAAATAGGTGCTCGAGTAAACGAAAGCCATACCTCTCTGCCTTAAATCGAGTACTCGGGTTCCCGAGTAACGTAAGTAACAACAACATGAAATACAAAATAATTCAGTCACTAAATGTCAAGATCATCATCTCCCTGGCATGCCAATATCGGTCGCAAAGATTTTTTTCGTTCAAAGGAACAATTGAGTAGTTGTTCTTTGTGTAGCTCTATATTGTCATTGCATAAAAGGCAGTTGGGACTATTTTAAATTCCAATGCGATGCAGGTGGTTAGCAGGGCAATTACACCAGTTTCTAAACGAAATATTGCCAACTGCAACAGACCTGGGAGAATCTGGAATTTTGAAAATCGTCTCCCTCAATTTCTTGTTTTTAATTTCTTCATGAAATTTGGTATTGCAATTTTTCTTTGTAGTATTTTCAATGATTATTTTCATTGATTTAAATAGTACTTCGCGGTTATTTGATTGTAAAATTTTTTACCCGTTTTGGCCAATTTATCAGCGCATTGATTTCCAGTGATTGCAACATAGGATGGGATCCATTGTAAGATGACAGTCATTGCCTTTAAACCTAAGAGTCAAAGATTTTGTCTACATAATTCAATACTTTTTGAATCTGCTATATTGTGGGCTGCAATAGTTTGAAAGGTCGAAATGAAACAGAAAATATAACAATATCTTTGAGCTTAATCTCTCTACTAAGCATTTTTCTTGTCGTAGTTCAAATTGCCTCTCTCTCTCCATCCAAATTGGTTTGGAATTCACTGAGGGAGGTATAGAATGAAAATAATTTTAAATGCAAAGCAGCACACACTAGCCCCATCAATCATCTGCAATCCATCTGTATATAAATGAAACCCTTTTTTTTTTTCGGGATATCTGCAGTATATTGCCTCTAACGTGCAGCTAGCTGCTTTCATTTCATCATCTACTGATGACGACTTTGTGATTTTGCACATTAAATTCTGTTCAATTCTGATTGATTCAAATTACGTGGGGTTGGAAGGTTTTCTTCATGTACATTCAGTAGTAGGTAGTCTAATTTCAATTTATCAGCCTTCTGTAAAAAACTTTCTAGTATGTTTTCAGTCTTCTACGCTCTTTGAGTTTCTCACAGGGGCGGACTGGCCCAGTCGGCTGGTCGGGGATCCCCGACCGGGCAAACTGCTTAGGGAAGCCAGCTTAAAATAATTGACCCTTTTCTGTCAAACAAATTTTCCTAAAAAGAATTACTTTAGTTCTTGCCCTTCAAATTCAAATTGGAATTGTATATAAAGTAAAACGGGAAAAGTTCTATAGAACTGAGATTGATGCTATACATCAGTGGTCCTGAACCTTTTCATTTTTACCTCGGGCCACGCCTCATATTAACAGAGATATTGAGAGACAGAACAAATCTATATATATAAAAATCTCGTGTCACGATGTTTGTTCGGGGTAAACTCCGAAACTACTCAACCGATTTTTCTCAAATTTCATATCTATGTGTCATTTGGTCCAACTTAAAAGATAGGATAGTTTTTATAATTTTTTATTGCTAATTTCATATTAATTATGCAATAATAGTGTGAATTAATTGTTTAGTTCTAAAAATTCTTAATAGATGGCGGTGTAAGTTAATTAATCGATATAACTCTAGCATCGGATGACTTACTACTAAAAACACCATGATAATAAAACTCAGAAATGCTGCTTAGAATTTCCATATAACGTTTCGGAATATTACAGGTTATTATTTACTTCCTGAGAAAATCAGCTATACCTTTCAAAACGTTTCCTTGAATTGCTACAAATTGCAGATTTCACACCGTTGTGAAGAGTATTTTTCTCCACCAGTATCAAGATTAACTAAACGTATTTAATAGGTGTATCGGTTTCGGAGCGATTACGGTTCGTCCAGATTGACTCGACACCCAATGAGTGCGAAAAGATATCTGGTTCACGAAGCTTTGCAAGAGTTGCAGAGGAGTTACATTCGAGCTGCTTGCTTGAGAGTCTGTCTTCGCGTTAGCAATGCGTGTATTAATGCTTTGAGAGCTTTCGTAGAAAAGCATTAAGGTTCCAGGCTATTATATTAAACCTGCGTTAGGCTTCTCTGAAGGTGCCAGAATCATAACTGCCTTTAACTAAGAAGACTACTGAATTCTTCAAAAATATTCCAGGTTGATTTCAGGAAGGTTAATGAATTTAAGCGGAAAACAATTATTTTCTTTATTTTGTTCCCCAAGAGATTTTTAATATCATTAATTCTTGCAAAGATACGTTCGCAACAGAAAATTGCAGTGACAATTGCATCGTCAGGCATTGCTGCTACTTCTTTTAGATGGTAGACGAACGGCACATTCAACTTGAAAGTTGCCTATTAGATATTCATAACAAACAAAACGCATAGTGTAACATTAAAGAAAAAAAGAAAAAAACGTAGAATGGCTGTAGTGTTGCAAGAGAGTGAAATTGTAATTTCTAATAAGTGTACTATGGCTCATGAGTAAAAGCATTCATTCGAAGCACATCCTAGGATTGTGCAAGATTTGAACTGCAACGATAAACTTTTAGGCGAAATCATCTGAATACTGTCTGGGGAATTCCGGCAGACATTACCAGTTATTCCGATGAAATCAATGCATGTTTAAAACAATCGTTTTTAAAGCGTAATGTCGAGATAATGCGATTCGCCATGAACATGCGAGTATGAACGCAAAATAATCTAATCGCATAAGCATTTTCTAAGCAATTGCTGAGTATTTGAAACGGTGAAATTGAACTGTATCAAAATATACAGTACAACAAATAGCGAGACAATTTCTACACTGCCTTTGAGCCGAAAAGTGAACTAATTGAGAGTCTATTCCCAGATAAATGTAATTTTTTAAAAATCATAATTGGCTCTGTAATCGCGCCGGTTTTGTAGGAGTTTTGTTTTCGATAAACATTCCCGAACAGACAGGAATATTTGTGGATCGTCAATTGTCGACTGTCAAATACATATCCTGATGTATGTCGCAAGTTGTATTTATTGGTCGCACAAAGTCATTGGGAGTTGACACTTTCTAATGCAGGTTTGACATAAGGAGAAACAGTATTCGTCAACTGTTTAAAACAATTTTGACGACATACTATCCAACACAATCATTATTTTTTAAGGAGAAACTATAGAACTTTTACGTTTGAAGACGTATTTCATAACGTTTAGCAAACACACAAATGTCCAAATCCAGATTTTACACCAGAGATGAATATGAAGCTTTAGTTTTAACTGAAGGTTTTTGCGTTTCAATTTCAAATTTGCCACTTAGTTATTATGATATGCCGTCACTTGATAATTGGGCCACCGACTTAGTTAACACTGATTTGCAACGTATAACAACAGAGCAATGACGCTGTCTTAGCTACAATTATTGCGAATAAGGAGCCATTACTGACGGCTGGAAAAAAAAATCTCCCCATTGATGCTGAACAAGCCTATACAGGTGACGATGAAAACAAAGCAGTAAACATTCCAATTGAATTTTTAAATTCCCTGGATACACCAGGAATGCGACTACACGATTTCCGGTTGAAAATAGGCTCATCAATTTATTCTTTTTCGCGATTTAAACCCAACTAAATTACGCAACGGAACACGTTTCTTCATCAAAAGTCAACAATTTTGTCGGGAAAGTTTAAAGGAGAAATGTTTGCGTTGCCACGTAATCCATTAATAGCGTCAAAATTTTCAAACCCATTTGAAAGGCTTCAATTTTTGATTCGTTTAGCTTTTGCAAAGACCATAAATAGATTCCAAGAACAAACAATGTCTTCTTTCGGTTTGGACTTGAAACATAAATATTTCTCTTATGGGCAACCATATATCGCCTACTCACACGTGGAAAGTTATCAAACTTTTCGTATTAGCAAAAGACTGGTTAAGCAAGAACATTGTGCACAACTTAGTGCTTAGACAGTTTTCAGTTTTCAAATAATAGAAACAATAGTTCGAAGTCAATGTTATCAACTTCATTGAAAAAATTTAATTTTTATATTTTTTAAATTTTGTTAGTGTATTTTGTAAAGAAGTTATTGATTACAAACTATAGAGAAAGCTGAGGTGAATAAAATGTAGTGTAGAATCTAAAAGTGTATGTTGGTTTACGCTTAGTTTCTACATTCGGTTATTTTACAATTAGTTTCGATATTTACTATCACTTTCAAGTTATTTTTGTTTTGTTTTTTGCGGAAGTCATACTTACAAAATTTACTAAGCGTAAGTATAGTGCTTTTTCCATAGAAAATTTAGTTAGTACTTACTGAATTCAATAAGTAAGTACTTACTGAATTCAATAAGTAAGTACTTACTGAATTCAATAAGTAAGTACTTACTGAATTCAATAGGTACTTTCTGCAGCCTGCACTGTAAAAAAAAAAAAAAAATCCGAAACGTTTCTGAGTAAAACTTTTCGATACTTGCTTGCAGTTCTGGCTAAGCTTTGGCTATGTTTGCATTACTGCTTATAGAAGTTCCTTAATAAATCAGAACGGTGCTAAGCTTTTTTTGTATCCCTTCCTAAGTTTACACTAAAGTTCCAGAAACACGACTAACTTCAAACGGGAGGATCTTCGAATTTTTCAAGATGCTTCCGAGATGATTTCAGGAAGGTTATTAACTTTTATCAGAAAACTTTCCGGGTTTCGGCATGAGATGTTACTGGAAGAAATTGGCCACATCAGCTGCCCATAATTTTCCAGTAACATTTAGGAATCGTTTTTACATTGAATCACGCCCATTATCAATCTCATATGTTTTAAAATCGGCTATACTATTTTAAGCTCTATTAAAAATATTTATTTGATTCTATCAAAATAATGAGTAAAAATTTATTTTAATCCAACTTCTTTGCCACAGCAACGCGTGGCTGGGTCAGCTAGTATATCTATATATTCTGAATAGAATGGGAAAACAAGGAAAGCCGTAGGTTGAGCACCACTGCTATACATGATATTTCAGTCGTATACCATCTATCTTTATGCATCCATCCCATGGTGAAATTAACTTAATTCTATTAAAAAGGCTAATAGCCAAGAAGACAACAACAGAAGAAGCACTTGGGATAAGGGAACACAGCTTTTGAGAGAAATCGAAAATTTGCTCTATGCAGCCTCGAAAATTGTTGACTGTCCATTTAGAATTAGGGCAACAAATATGAGAGGACAATATCCTGGATTACTGGCCCAATTGAAAAAGACAACCACCACACTCACAATGTACTCAGCTTGTTGTGACAGAGTCAACTAAATGCTGTGCCGTAAGTTGGTAAGTGATGTTATTGGTCTATTATTGTAAACTGTCGCTACCCAACGTTGGGCCCACGTTATTAAAGGGCCCAACAGTCCAAGAAATTTAAAAAAAAAACCTAGTACTAAGACCCATTAACATTGCAAATACACACTGCTGCCTCTGGGGAGAGGTCCTACAGGTTTTGTTGCAAGGGGGCCCAAAATGTATAGATCCAGGCCTACCTGGATTTTGTTTTACAAAAATATTGAAAAATTTACATACAGTCTTCGAATCTTCGCTATTTCCTTAAAATCACTAAAGATAGCTTATTCGAAAATTTCCAAGGGTATTTACATGATTCCTCCCTTTCTTCGTGTTTTTCCTATTAGCAGCAGTTTAATATGTTTACTCGATCTTGGAAGAATCGAGATCCGGCACTGTATAATTTAATTTTTTTAATTTACAGAGTTGGACCAAAATATTATTTTACCAACTGGGCCAAAGTCAGCCAATCCGTCCCTGGTTTCTCCATAGATCAGTTGGTGATAATTTGGTTAGTTTTTCATATAATGTTAAAGCTCTCTCCTGAACTATTACCTTTATTGGTTTGTTGCTTGTTGGTTTGGGTCTGTTAAGGCTAGCATTGCCTGAATTGATGTGGTTTTTACTGCTCCAGTTATGAGCCTCAAGGTTTTTCTTTGAAACATCTCTAGTTCAGAAGTGTGCATATTACAAGAGGCCTCCACCAAAGACCAACCAGGCCTCAACCAGGCTTACCAAGGCCTCACAATAACTTATTAAGGGTTTAACGTATAAATTGTATGTTTGACTTAAGATATCTCGGCCACACCTCCATTTTACTTCTGCTAGTCTTTTAACCATTGTTAATCTTTTTTGAGCTCTTTCAATCATATCAATATGTTTTTCCCACGGCAGCTTTTTATCAAATTTAACTCCTAAGTAGATTGCCTCATCTGTCTTGTTTAGGTTTATATTCTTATCACTGTACATTAAATTCATCTTGGTTGGTGACTTAAGGTAAAAATCGGTTGGTGACTTAAGGTAAAAATCAGGTACATGATCTTCTCCAAATTGACTTTCATTTGATTAACTGGTACATAAAGATACTAGTGCTTTATCAATTCTTTTTGTTATTTTGTTCTTTTATTATTTTTTGCTGGAGCCGATCTCCATATAACTAGGTCATCAGTATAAAGAGTATTATATGCCCTCAACGCTTTTGACTGTTTCTGGGGGATCATTTATATAAAAATTTAAAAAAACTTGTACAGTCACACCTCCCAGCTGTAGACCACAATGAATCTGTTCATATGTAGATGTTTTCGATCCATACATTTTTACACGATACATTCGAAACTTTGCAAAAAATTACAATAAATAGCACTGACGATGATTAAATTAAACAGCACAGAGTAATATAAACGTTGCAGAACAAATTGATAAATACACTCAGGAACATTGAAAATAGTGCCCCAAGATAGAAGAAAGGTACAATCGTGAAATTTTGCATATAAGAATGACATTGATATGCAAATGATCCAAGTTTGGTGTCAATGCCCTTAACCGTTTACCGTACAGTATCGGTGAAATCGGGAAAAAGGTACTATATAAACCAATGCATAATTTAAGATTTGTAAATGTTGCGATTACAGCCGGATTTCTGGAGAACCTTAATGAGTGAAGGATGCCGGGTAGACGAGTTAGAAAACGTTTCTCACAGTTAAGCGAGTTTGAGAGAGGTTTGAAAATTGCGGGCTGGTCGACGAGCCATGCTGCTGCTCAGGTGGATCGTTCGAAGTGTTCCATTAGAAACTGTTGGAGGCAGTGGACACCAGATGGTATCCACGTGCGTAAAAAACAGTCTGGAGTGACCGGGAAGACCACGAGAAGAAAGGATATAAGGATCGTGCGGCAAGCGCTCGTGGATGTCACAGTGACTCACTTCAACATACAAGCAAACGTAGGGGTAGCAGTTGTTCCGCGAAACGTTTCTAAACGTCTTGAGGAAGTAAATCTGCCGACCAAGCGCCCTTTTCGTGTACTGTCTTGAACACCAAAACATGGCAACTCCGTCTGCAATGGTGCGAAGCCAGAGCGTTGTGGGATGTCACTGACTGACAAAAGGTGGTGCTCAGTGATGAATCCTGATTCGTTTTGGGGTCAGATGCTATCCGCGCACGGATGTGGAGGCGCCCTGTAGAAAGGTACCAGTTCACCCATTCTATCGCACGACACACTACCTGCACAGCAGGCAAAGTGGTCTGGGAGGCTATAGCCTATGATAGCCTGTCCACTCTAGTTGTGGTACATGGAACCTTAACGGGCCAGCGTCATGTTAATGAAATTCTGCAACCACATCCAGGACCGTTCCTAAATGGCCCTCCAGGAGCAACTTTCCAGTAGGATAATGCTCGCTCGCATACAGCTAGAGTTGCTCAAGACTTCTTACGTCCTTTTGAGACTCTTCCATCGCCAGCCCGCTCCGTAGACTTGTCCTCTATAGAGCATGTATGGGATCAACTGAAATGCCAGATGTCGCCGTGCTACTCTGTGCAAGATTTAGAAGTGGCTGTTCAAGATTTGGGCGTCCATCTGCTTCAGAGCAACATCAGATGTTAAATTAGCTCAATTTCGAACCGTATTGTGTCATGTATTGCAGCAAAAAGGGGTCCAACGCGCTATTGAATTAGCACTGTATTTATCTCAGCCTGTATTTGTTTAATTGTCTTGGTTTTGGGACCAAGTGTACCTCTCATCTGTATTATTCCGTACACTAAATTTCACTTCAATCCAACGCTTCCTTCTTGGGGCGCTATTTTCAATGCTCCTGAGTGTAATTAAATGTAAAACCCTGTAGACGAAGAGGGGCAAAAAAAGAAGTTAGAAAAGTGTTCTCAAAAGACCTTCAACGAGCAATCCAGTATTCTTGAAATTTTCAAAAATAATTTTATGAAAAATCGTGCCAAAACAAAGATTTTATAACTCAAGTTGAAAGTTCCTTTTTATAATTTTGATACACTTATAATATACAGGGTTGCCACAGAAGTTGATTTTAGGAAAAATTTAAGGATAATGAATGTCAACTTACGATACAATTTTGCTGTAAATAAACCTACTTTATTATCCAAAAATTGCTTTTAAACATTATCAATAATTGTTATCTAAATCTGGGTTAATTAAGACAAACTTGAAATTTAACTACAAATGCTGTGAAAGACCAGATATTTCCAATTAATACTTTTATTTTTAAATCTCCGCAATTATGTTGTGCAAAAGTTTGTTTACCTTTCAATGCAAACTTTTTATAACTCAAAATTTTTTCTTAGCCCTTTTTTTACTCTTTTCTTTACTTTACAACCTTTTCCTATTGCAAGATGATAGGTGCTAGGAACTATTCTAGCATAACTGAGCATATCATAAGAAATCTCATTTGATTTAAGACTCCCTCCCTCCTTGCAGCATGAATAACAGCATTCCGTCAGTCCATAATGCTACAAAACTTTTCTTGCAAATTTTTTACCAACATGCCCTTGTTGATACTACACTCTCAACAAGTGGTGTGACATATTTAAAAATATATACTGATGTTTAAAACAAGAAAAAAGATGTTTAAAAGTAAAACATCAATGTTTTAACAAAAACCACGATGGATGTTTCAAAAACATTGACATCGCCATTATTCTCAACTGTAACATAAACATGTGAAAAAATTATCCGCATTGTGATAAAATTGTAACATCTTTCTTTGGCAAGCAAGGATCTATAAAAATCATAGTTCATTCTGTTTCAAAAATAAAAATATATGCTAAATATTCTCTACAATGATGATTCAATTTAAAATTTATATTCTTTCTACATAAGAATATAGAAAATTGTTACAACTATTTTTCTAAAATAGACTTTAATTTTGGTTTTAAAAAGATTTTTTACAAATCGTTAGCTTTAAATGCATATGAAGAACTAAAAAATTAAATGCTCATTTTATTACAATTTAGTATTTTTACAAAAAACATGTAATTGCTAATTAACTCAATAACAGTTAAAGTTTGCAAAAATAAATAAAGTCATTCTAATCCAGAATTAACTAGAATAACTTCCAATCATTGAAATGATGGACAAGTTTGAAGCATGCATAAGGACTGAAATCTCAAACATACTAGGCAATTTTCGGCAAAGTCACTTTCAATGTTTGCATGTTTCCAAAAAAAAACAAATCTTAATGTATAAAAGCTTAAATTTTGAGGGTTTAAATTAGAAACGTACCGAGTACTCGGTAATTACTCGGTACTCGGCATACTCGGCCAATTTGCCGAGTACTCGGTACTCGGCCAAATTCTGATCAGATACTCGGCCAATACCGAGTATTTGCAAAAAATTGAATATTGTCCAAGACAGATACCAAAATTTATATTAAAAAAAAAACAAACATTATATTCTGCAATAATTTACAATTAAAATTTATTAGTCAAATTTAAATTTTGAGAATAATGAAGTTTGTAATGCTTCAATGGTATAAATCTTTCTTTTAATGTCCCCAAAGTTTATTAAACTTGTTTATTAAAAATTATGCAAAAAAAGGCAAGTATAGAAAATATGGAATTTTTATATTAAAAATGGATATTTGATACAAACAAAAATTAGTTATAAAAAATATAAAAATACCTTTGCTAAAAAATTAAAGGAAATAAAACAATGTTAAAAGCACAGTGTAGGAACACTGCAGATACATGTTTTGGAAGTTACAAGGAATTCCTTTTTCTATGCACAAAATGGGAGCTCGTGGATTTAAAGGCATCCGACCGACTAAAGTTGGATTTTTTTGTTGAATGTCTTTACCTTCTCTAGCTCACATGTTATGCACTGAAAAAGACATTCCTTGTAAGGGGGGGGGGCGGAAACATGTGTCTGCAGTGTTCTTGCATATTTGTTTTATCTGCTTTAAAAAAATATTTATGTTTGCGGACTAGAACTATAATTGATTGGTATACAGTGAAACCCCTCCTAATGGACACCCCTCTTATGCGGACAATTTTTAATTCCCCAGTTCCAATGCAAATAACATTATTAAACCCCTGTCCTGCGGACACCTCTCTATTGCAGACAAAAAAAATTGTCCTGTTAGTGTCCACATTAGAGGGATTTCACTGTAATTTGTTTTAATTCCAACTTGATTAATCATACCTTTTATTTATTTTTAATTTTAAAAATCATTTTTTGGTAAAATTTTTGACAAACAAAATTGTTTATATAATGCGTAATTAAATTTCACCAGGAATTTAGTTTTAAAAACTATTATATGGACAAGGAGGTCTATACTACTATTCCAATAAGTTCAAAATTCATCACATGTGTGTCGGTGGTTCTTGTTAAAACATAATTGGTACTTGGTAACTCGGCCAAGTCGTGAAAGGCCGAGTACTCGGTACTCGGCTACTCGGCCAAAGTGCTACTCGGTACGTCTCTAGTTTAAATTTTTATGATCATTCATTACATGAAAAAGAAAGAAGAAAAAAAGTAGAATGAAGGCTATTAAAATACTAGTAAGACCACACGTACTTTGCAGAAAATACTAGTAATGCATGGTTTGATTTCTTTTTTTGCAAAAGAAGCAAAATAAAATGTAATGATATAAATCAGAGCTTTATAATTTACGTATGGATACTTTTAAAATTTATTTATTTTTTATAGTCTTATTACTAAAAATGAGCTTGAAATTTCTTCCTCTCAACTATCAGGAAAATTCGCTTACCTGGAATGCGACATTTACCACACTTCCACATTTTTACGCAACAGTTTTACCCATCAGATGCAAAAATTGAGAGGGATTCCCTGACATTTCCAGAAATTTAACTAATTTGTGACTTTCCCTGACCATTTTAGGTGATTTTTATTTTCCCTGACAATTCTAAGTTTTCCATATTTTCCATGTGCGTGGCAACCCTGAATATACATATAATTTCTGAATTATTATTCTGTTGTTTGGCTTATTCAAAAACTTTTTACCAAGATCATTAATTACTTCCGTAATATAGCTGTTGATTTATTAGTATTATGTCTTCACACAAATAATGTCAATTTGGAAAGCGAAAGAAAGTTTCCCCACTTAATCGAATATTTCTTGGAACTGACAGTACTTGTTTAAGTTGATCGACAGTATTAATTTTATGCTGAGCTTCTTCTAAATTTTTGATTTTATGTAGAAACAGCTTTTACAAAATTAATTGCATTTTCAAAAATGTTCAAAATTCACAAACTGGACTTAGAACACATCTATAGATATATTCAAGTATACTTAAGATGAATTACAATTTGCAATTGTAAACTATACTATTCAGAAGTTTAAAAAAATATATTAGTATAATTTATATGGAAATATATTTCCATTTAAAATGGTCTAGAGAACATGACTATTTTTTCAATTTTAATTTTAGATAAAGTGAAAATCTCATAGTGGGCAATTCTTGTTTTCTAGCTCAAGAAATTAAATTGAAACATTTGTAAGAGCAGGCTTGGAGTAATCGCTGATTACGTAATCGTAATCTGCGTAATCGATTACATTTTTGTTTAATCGTAATCATAATCTGGCAATGAGACACTCGTAATCTTGTAATTGTAATTTTAATTAACTGTTTCTCGCATAATCGTTACTGTAATCTAAATTTCAATAATTATAATTTGTAGTTGTAATCGTGTAATCCTGACTTGCTGCAAGTGAAAACTTGTTAGCCAAGATTCTACAATGGTATAAAAGAGATGGGATCCAGATAGAGGAGAAGATAAGACTTCAATAGAAACATAAAAAGAAGGGCCTTTAGGCACTGCTGACGGTTGTCAAATGAGGATCATAAACAAGTGGTATCGTGAGTCGTTTTCCCTGTAGGCGTGTCATTGACGGGGACCCTGTAGGAACGTCTCTGTCTCTTGCGGTTTTAAGGATTGGTCATCAATTTTCCTTTTCATCACTCAATGACAGGCAAACAAGCGAAGCTACCATATTGAAAAGAGAACAATATGAGCAGTACTAGCATATGTTTTCGGTTTGAGAAAGTTTTGAAAAACAGTTATAAGCCTTTTGGTATTTTTTTACTTTTATTCACAAAAGATGTGTCACCAAGACTGCCTTCGAAAAAAAAAGCTGTTTGCATTTTTGGAAAAACCTGCCAACACTTCCAAAAGTGATAATTCTTTCATAAAAGAGAAAATTGAAAGCAAACTAAAAGCTTACGAAACTAGCGCACCAAATGGGCATGTTATTGATCCTCTAAAAAACTGAGGATCAAACATTCATGTGTATTGTGTACCTATTGCTTAGTAAAATTGCACCTTTGTATATCATCTGCTCCAGTTGAGCGTTTGTTCGGCATTGGTGGAAAATTTTACATTTCTCAGAGAATGAAACCTGACAGTTTTGAAGTATTGGTGCTATTGTAATACAATAAAAGATTATTTTAAATGTAGTATTTATTTTTGAACATTTACTTTTATATCATTTATTTATACTATCGGAATGTATTTTAAAACTACGCATGTTTTACAAATCCTGCATAAAAAAAGTTTTTCTTTCCTCAATAATTGGGCTGAGTTAAATAGTATTATACTAAATTGTAGAGAATAGAATGTAGAAATATAGCACATAAATTTTAGAAACCGTGACCTCTAAAATTTTGGTTGTACGCAAAATAACAATGAATATTTAAATCGTGTACAATATGCATTATGATGGGGCGAGCCATTTAGATATAGGATATCTCATTCCTATGCAGGATATATTGTCAAAATAGTTATGTAGTATTTAAATGCACAATCAAAAATCGTAATTATTCAACTAGGATGTAGTTACCGCAAATGAGCAATGAGAATAATATATATATGTGCATGTATTTTTCTTCCACGAGTTTGTAATTGTAATCAAAATCGTAATCCACACATCATAATTGTAATCAATTACATTTTATTAATAATCTAATCATTGCTATAATCGTAATTACGTTTTGGCAGAGGATTATAATCGTAATTGTGTGTAATCTCCTCTTTGTAAAGCTTGAAATTTTAACCGATTACATTCTTTTGTAATTGGCTCCAAGCCTGGTAAGGTGGTGCCAGGAAGTGAATTTTTCCCATTCTGAAACTCATTTTTTAATAAAGTACAATTCTATTAATTCTCGAATGCTGGGTCAATTGATCATTAGGTCGCTAGATAACAGACTTACCAATATCTCGCGAAAACACAATTCAAAGTTAACTAAATACGATTGCATGATTCAATAAGATTGAATGTGGGGTGTGATTTGAATATAGTTGGGGCAAACCTAACCTGCTAGCATCTGCGTAGCCTTCGTAATGCTGACAGGTTAGGTTTACCCCAACTACAGCATATGTGTTTTTTCTTGAATATCAGCCATTAGCTCATCTAGGTCTAGGGAATGAACCAGAGAACAAAGGATTAAATGACAAAGAAATTCATTAATGGTGGCAAAAGGGGTGTGATAAAAGATTTTGTAAAGGTACATATTCTTCCTAAAATCAACCTTTACCAAAAGCCCCCTTGTCTACCGGTCAGAGAAGCCTGACTTCGATGGGGAGGTCCCGGGTTTGAATCCAGGCCCGGGCATGGATGTACTTCCTTTCTCCAGTTCTTTTCTTTGTATGAATGTGTTCTTGCGCTCAGGGTTCGTACTCAATTTCAGAAATAAAATGAAGGAGTTTCGAAGGAGTAAAATGAGTTTTTGAAAGAGTACTTTTGGAGTATTCTTAAATGTCACTTTTTTTCAACATATTTACCCCCTTCCCCCTTTGTCACACTTCACCTTACTCCTTTCCTAGTCACATGTCATTTTTCATAAACATGTTGTTATAATAACTGTGTAATGTCACTTTTTGTCCCCCGGTCAAGGCAGGACACATATTTGTGGATGACTCTTTTCAGAATGTCAAAACTGTGATCTACTAAACGTTTTTTTTTTTTTTTTTTTTTTTTTAACGCAATCATTTAATATAGTACATTTACTTATGTTCTTTTAAATATTTAAAACTTAATAATAATCATACAAACTGACTTTTGTTTCTGAGAGTGTGGTGGAGGGAAAAGCAATAATCATAAAACTCGAAAAAATAGCCAAGCACCATTTAAGCATGTTTTAATTCACTTATGAAATGTCTTAGTCATCTGATACTAATAATATTTTCACATTCAACTTTTATGACTTCTATAACCAATTTGTAAATCACATCTTTATGAAAAAAAAGCAAATTACTACATTAAAATTGCTCTTATATCTTTGTCCTTGGCATGAAGTTAAGTTGTCGATTGAAGTATTTTAAATTACTATCATAGAGGAAGATTAAGTAGTTTTGATCTAAAAAAGAAGGAGTTAAAACCAAAATGAAGGAGTTAGAAGGGCCCTTCAAAAAAATTTCCTAAATGAAGGAGTATTGGAGGAGTTTTGAAGGAGCGTACGAACCCTGTGTGCTGTGAATGGTTGCCCATCCTATAAACGGATCCTTATGGCATGCGTGTACTGTGGAAGTCGGACTTCACGGCAAATTATGGTACAGTTGGAAAATTGAAGCGAATTGCCGGTCTAACTGGCACATGACAACAACAACATTTAACAACGGTTAGGGTAAACTCTTAGCTGTTTATCCTCTAAAATACTCAAGTGTCAAAATAAAAATAAAAATACACAGTAAATAAGTAGATAAAAAATAATTTATTCTTTCTAAGAGTAACCATGTTAAAAACAGAAGTGCTTGCAATAATTTAACATGTTTGGCAGCTTTTAAATGCCATTTATCTGTGCATAAAATACTCTAATAAGTATAGGTATATACATATATATATATATATATCACAGAGAAGCTAAGAATTTTCTTCAACAGGGTTCCTAGATCTTTACGGAACTAGTAATACTGACCATTTACAGTCAAGTCCCCAGATTTCTCAGCATTATATGAAATAAATTTGGACACTTATTTCCTTTGACAGTTATGTACAAATCATTATTAAATTCAGTGTATCACAATGAATTTAAAATAGAAAGTAAGTAAATATAAAATATACTATCTAAAAAGGAAAATATTGGTAAAATGTGGAACTATTTTTAGCATTTCAAATTTATTTTATTCTGTTAAAAGATTTTTTGGGAAAAATGGTGGCTTTGTTGGGGGGGGGGGGAGGAATTTTAGCCTTGTTTATCTTTTTCATTCTAAAATGAATAACATGATACAGTTAAAAGCAGTTAATATTGCATACAGGCTGTATCAGTACAGCGTTAACAAACTTTCAGGGTAGATAAAGTACACCTAGATGATGGGAAATCAAACAGCAATGCATGGTCAGAAACGCTTTCCTGACGCTATAGTGACGACACAAATCATGAGGAAGACAGGACATGAATAAGAGGAAAAAACATGTTTGTTATTAATACAGCAAAAATTCTGGTAATTTTTTGTCTGGTGTACACCATTATAGATACTGCTACATAAACTGAAGCATCAGATGACGGAAGGTGCATGCGCACATGTGGTTTTTGTTACACTGGGAAGTCTGGGTCACGTGCCTGGTATTTTCACTAACATTAGATCTTCAATGCACCGAAGATGTAAGGCATGCGTCACGGCCCGGTGTCGTAATTTCAAACACCTACTTTGATGACGATCGTTGGCTTCTTCATGTTCTTTTTTCTTAGTTTTCTGCTGTACTAAGGATAATAAACATCTTTTCTTCTCTTATTCATATCGTCTATTTGGTGATTTGTGTCGTCACTACCGCCCCAGGAAAGCGTTTCGGACCATGCATTGCTATGTGGTTTCACATCGTCTAGGTGTACTCTATCTGCCCTGAAAGTCAGTAAACGCTATACTGATACACCCTGCATATCTCTTTTCTCTTGACAGTAAAAGCTATCTTTCCACTGTATTTCCATCTATAATTAATAGATTTTGGTGCTCAATTCACAATACACTTATAACTTGATGTACGAGGAGAAACTATTTCTTGTTTCATGTAACTAACACACAATTATTTTCAGAAGCTCTCAGTGGGACATTGATATGTAGTCCACGGAAGGCGAGTGGAAGACCTTTAGCTTACAGCTTTTCTCCAAGAAAATTAAGGTAACTGTTTTCTTAAAATGCATAATTAATATTGTAACTATGACATTCCAAAATGGTCTAATGCAAAAAATGCGCTTGATTGCAGTTGGGCAACATTTTTTCTGCTCTTTAAGCACCAAAAATTTGCATTTTTCAGTACATAATTGCAGAATTATTGCTTTTTCTTTTTTTATTTTAAAATCAGTTTTACAAAATTTTTAAGGAAAACAAAATGATGAAACCTATCCCAACAGCCACTTGTATGTTCCTCTAACTTCGGATCCAAATTTGAATCAATCGAATGACAAATTACACTAAAATGATTTTTTCCCTTAATATTAGTGAAGTAAATTGCCCATCTCCAAAAGACAATGACTTTTATTAAGTTGCTGTCCCAAAAGAGCATTTCCCTGATTGAGGTGCATGTCCCAAAAGAGGTAGGAACCCTGTTCAACACAACGAACAGATTTTATGCTGCATATGTAACACATAACAAGAAAATTCTTTAACATATTTGCCTTTGCAATAAATAATTAGGGTCCATAAAATGCCTTGAAATTGAATAATTTACAGGATCATATTGAATGCAGCTCCTAAACCCCAACTTGTTTCAATTCCATTAATCCGTTTTCCCATCTGGAAGAGAGAGAAAAAACTTACAACAATCGGGACAATTAAATTTAAATTAGTGCAAACCATCTAAGATTCCAGTTTATATGCTAACATTCTTTTATAGGACAACATACAGCTAATAATCATTTGCATTTGAAATGAAATTAAAAGATTCTCTGACACATTGAAGTAAATGTTACTTCCATATTTATGGAATTAAAATCCAACTGTGTCTGTGTATATTCAGTAAATTACTGCCCATTAGCCAGGGCTAAAGCAGAAATACGTGAAATACACCGCCAGCTCAGTCATTTCCAGCCCAGGACTGCAGTTTCGTGCAGCACGAAACTGCAGTCCTCGGCTGGAAATGACTGAGCTGGCGGTGTATTTCATGTATCTGTGTATGTTTCTATATACCGTCGCCTCAGAGCAACACTAAGACATCTAATCCCAGAAATAACACTAAGATATCCTACTGTTGCTCCGAGGCGGCAATATGTCATTCTAATTTCTTGAGAATGGTAGATTTTTTGGGCATCATGTTTCGCCAACTTGTATCTCTGTACGACTTTAATTAGTGAAGATATTAGTTTCAAATATCAATTCTACACCACATTTTCACTTTTCTTCCTGGAAAGTAACCTTGCTTATGCTACTGACAGATTACCAATAATTCCTTTTTTGAACAAAAATGAGGCAGGGAAAATGTATGTTTTGAGCGAAAGTGGCTAAAAAAGCTGGCTGCGGGCCAATAATACTTGGTCCGAACAAAAATGAGTTAAGTAAGGCACATTTTGATGCAATGTTTTTTTCATCTTGTTCGTTAAAGGAATAAATGTTACTTACATGAAATGCCAATTAAAATTCTTTCGCTAATTTAAGCTGCTTCAGGCCACTAGTATGGGGCGAAGTCCCTGAAGTACACTGTCGTGTTAAGCGCAAAAGTGGTATTGCACTGGAGCTCAAAACGAGAAATTCATGATTAAAGTTGTACAACTTGTTTCTTTGATTGGTGACCTTATTTAATGTTCAACTTGCGGTAGTTGTTTCATAAATAACTTATCTAACTTACATAAGAGCGTACTTTTGTAAAAATCTTAATTTAAAATTAATGAATGCAGTTACGACAAATTTTCTTTTCAAAACCTTTTCATATATTAGGTTGATTTCACCGTAAGTGACTATTCTATATACGATATATCTGCACATATACGATAAAAATCGCTTAGTAAAATGCGCTTGATGTATCATTAAATAATACTCTGCTTTATTTGGATTTAGCTGCCGCTTTATTTCATCAATACAAATCTAACAGAATCTACCTTCTGAAAAATACCATTTTCAAAATTTCGGATAGTTAAAACTGTAAACCATAATAATTTTCTGTTCTTTATATTCAAAGAATGTGTTGATGCTATCATTTATAACGTTTTATTTTCTAGATTCATTTTTACCCAGCATGAAGATAATTTTGACAGCAGACCATACTTAAATAAAAATATAATTGGCTGTAGAATGAAATGCGTTTTTTTTTGCACGAAAGAATTAGATATGAATATTTTACATGCATTTCATTTGTAAGAAGTTGCATTTTAAATAAAAATTTAAATAGAAAAAGCTGAATATTTACTTCAGCATTTATGTAAAGTTCTATTAGTTTTTATTATCGACCTATATCAACTACTCAAGGGTAAACTAATTTTAGTACTCTGTTACAATAAACTGCTACATTTAAAAGTATGCTGCTTTACTAAGGTATAAAAGTCGAATCTGAATATTACTAGGTAAAAAAGTGGTAACTGCGCAGATACCACTTTAAAGGCTTAATATTTGTCACTTACATTTAAATTGCCTTAGCAAACTATGCAAAATGTGCCATTACGACTTTTTTCTTAAAGTGTTTAATATTTTGCGTTCACAAATCACCAAAAAACTTGAGATTTTGGTAAATTAAATTACTAACAACCATCCAGTGACAATAACTCAATTTTGACAAAATGTGCAGATACCACATCTGTGCTTAGCACGACAGTACACCGTCCGACATTTCTGGGGAACAGAATTTCACACCAATCTGCTGTGGTACGTTGGGCGATCTGCCGTAGGTGGCTAATACAGCCACCTTTGTGGCTAGTATATGCATAAATATTGCTTAAAACACATTCAGGGTGCAACTATTACCATATTAAAAATTGAATTATTTGATTGCTTCTGATCATAGTCTTAAAAAGAGTACTAGTATGGATGACAGATAAAAAAGCTTAATAATGTACTGCTTTCTTCCCACAGAACCTAATACAGAACTTAAAGCTCCGAAACAATTTTTTTATGCTAGAACAAACATCCATATTAGAAGGACAAGAAATGCAGCTTCAAAGAAGAATCATAAACTTACCAGCAGTTCCTTCTTTTTGTCCAATCCCAATCCATGATGCAATAATGCAGATATGTAGCTACAATCAAGACATAATAGAGGCTGATCTTTTATCTTTTCCTCACAAACATTTTTGCAAGCATTCATAAACTCCCCCACAGAAATGATGCCACCCATTTTACCTGTGAATAAAATTAAATAAACTTAATTGTAAGAACTTAACTAATTTATGTTCAATAATATAATACACTTATAACTTAATATACTTTTGATTTACTGTACTTAAATATAACGATAGAAATAGAAAAAATAAAAAATAATAAAAAAATTTAAAAAAGGACTGGGGTATTGGTAGTCTCAAGGAAAAAAGAAGGTTGCAAAAACAAATTCCACAATAAAAACCAATGTTTGATTATAAAGTAACCCAGAATCGAAAAACATTGGGCACAAACACTGGCTTTAGGACTATCTTTTCCACATAAAGGGAACAATTAATGGCTACAGAAAAATAAAGCATTTACCGCCCTACAGCCGGGGCTAAGGCAGAAATACATGAAATACACCACCAGCTCTGTCATTCCAGCCGAGGACTGCAGTTTCGTGCTTGTTAGTACTCATCAGTCCAGCATAGGAAGTGACTAAGCTGGAGGTGGAAAACCTCTTAAAGAAGCCAAGAGTGCCAAACAAACTGGTAGCTAATATAAAATTAGCACTTACCAGACGAGTGACCAAAGCAATGGTTCTGTTCAACTCAAAGATTGAAGGCAAGGCATGGTATTTTCAGTAAGTTACTGCCCTATATATTAGCTACCAGTTTGTTTGACACTCTTGGCTTCCTTAAGAGGTTTTCCATTTCCAGCTCAGTCACTTCCTATGCTGGGTTGATGAGTGCTAATAAGCACAAAACTGCAGTCCTCGGTTGGAATGATGGAGCTGGTGGTGTATTTCATGTATTTCTGCCTTAGCACTGGCTATAGGGCGGTAACTTACTGAAAATACCATGCCTTGCCTTCAATCTTAGAGTTGAACCAAACCATTGCTTCGGTTGCTCTTCTGGTCAATGCTAATTTTTTATAAGCTACCAGTTTGTTTGGCACTCTTTTGGTTAAGAGATTTTCCACCTCCAGCTCAGTCTCTATTTATCCAGAACTTGGGTTTATTCTGATCAAATTTGTAGGGTTCTTAAGAAGTTTATATTCACATAAATAATAATTTAAAGTTATGATGGCTGAATTATGAGTATGCTAAACATTCACTTTATATTTTGATTTACTGTACCACTGCTGCATGCATTGAGCAATAATAATAATTTACTAGACCCTCCCCCAGGCTTTGGTGAGAGGGTGCCACGCCCAACTAGCCCTTTGATTTTTAGAATGCGCCCAACTTGCTGTTTTATCAGTAAAACGACGCCATGCTTGCCTTTGCTTTATCCATGAACTGGCACACTTTGGATTTAAGTTTTTGATTGGAAAAGGAAGGGAGCCAGTGTCCCCTCCCCTTGTTTTCCTACGATGACTTTCTTCAAAGTGAAAATAGTGAACATCCGCCCCTCCCCCTCTCCTTCCAACTTGGATTACCATTGAGTTGATTATTAAAAAAGCATTCCTTTCATTATCAGTTACCACAAGGGATGAAAAGTGGTCTGTGCATTGTAGAGACTAAACAATGTTCTTTCAAGGACCTTTCATTTTAGGAACACTACTGATAAGCCACTGCTGAATTCTCAGAATCACTTCCTTACCCCTTGCCTCAGGGTTCGCATCCCCTTTTAGTCAATAATGAGGAGTTGTTTACACTAGTTTCTAGCAAAGAATACTGGCTGTTATCCTTCCTCTTTATCGCTCCATAACAAGGGGCATCTTTCTTTGTCCAATTAACATGTGTTTTCAGATAATTCTAACTTTTTTCTTCCAGCCAGATAGACGTTAAGTTTAACATTGCATTTTGTAATCTTTCATTCAAATTTATGTTTTTAATAGTGCTTTTACATTTTGAATTAGAATTAAGCAGGAGCAGTGGAGCGCCACAAATCCACCAACCTGAAATCCGCCAACGTCCAAAATCTGCGTCATTTTTTTTACTGATTTTTTTTTTCTTTTTAAATTTTGTGCTGCGAATTTAATCTTTATTTCAATTTTATTTCAGTCTAAAATAATCTAAATCTCAATTATTTGCTGTAACAGTTGTTTTAACAGATAATTCGTGGATAATATATTCTGTTTTATTATTATGCATTATACGCACGCCGAGCATTTTTTGGTCTGAAAAATATGTTTGTATTTTTGCTCAATTTTCTTTTTATTGTGTACTACTGGAAAAAATGAGAAATATCGAGAACCGAAAGCAGATGCTAAAAGGTTGCTGCAGATTAACAGCAGAACGCTAATATTTCGTGTGATACGTGGCATCAAAGAAACGCAAAAATATGACACAAATACAAAGAATTCAGCATGTAAAAGCCAAATGTAAATGATTTTGGAAATTTCAATTGAAAACAGATGACTTAACTATTGAAAATTAATACTAAGTGCTTTTAAACTGACGCTGTTTATTGGTGTTTGTTTCCTTATGGTGGTGGTTAACTCCAAGAGCAATTGTTACTTTTGGATTTAAGTCTTTTGAGTTACAGCTAGTAACAGCTGAAAAAATTAGTTATCATAATTTTTTAAAAATGGTTATACACTATTCATATGTCCTACGAAGTAATTCATGAATGCTTCGAAGTTTTTATTGTTGGGACAGTAAGACATTTGAACTCAGGAATAACAGTATATAACCTATGATTATATCCACAATGCTTTGAAGTGATAACATGCCTTTTAGTTTGGAAAAAGTGCCCTTTTTTTAAAAAACAGTATCCTGCCCTTTTTACTTTCTTCTATATCTAATATATAGAAGAAAATATTGGATTCGTGCAAATTTTTGAATTTCGAATTTTGACGGATTCGAACGTTTTGAGGTGTGCTGAGTCCATTTCGACCATTTTTGGAAAATGTCTGTCTGTCTGTGTGTGTGTCACGTCTGTGTGTGATCAGTTTTTTGTGGCCGCTCTACAACAAAAACTTCCGCATGAAATCGTACGAAATTTAGTACACATATGTGCCCCTATGTGAACTTGTGCCCATTAGTTTTTGGCGCGAATTCCTCCAAGGGGGGGTGGAGCAATGGGACGTTTTTCGAGTTACGCGTGCTTGCTATTCCTCAGGAAGTAACTGGCGGAATCATTTAATCCTGGGGGAAGCTTTGAATTTACAGTAATCTAACAGATATCATGGTGTTGTCCGAGCGTTAGTACAACACCATTGCAGCTGAACTACAAATGAGTAAGTGTTTGGGCGAAACAATTCTATATAATTCTGTTACAAAATATCGTTTTTGGCTGGTATAAAAGATAAATCTGCTCACTTAAGAATTCGCTTTGCTTATTACACATATTAGCTGGATCATCCAAATTTTCATTTATCCGAATTGTCTTTGGTCCCAATTAGTATGGATAAACAAGATTGTACTGTATGCGTCAAAAATCGTCATTATGTTTAGTTACTTAAATTTGATTGAAAGGATAATATATCGAGAAAACTAAAGAAATAAAAATATTTACACACCAAATAATTGCATGTCATAAGATCTATCATAAAAATAAGAAAGAGCATAAATATCCCTCTTCATCAGTTCCTCTGGTTGGTCGACAGTGTCTCCAAGAAATTCAACGGCTTTCTCGTAGCAATACTTAAATCCATATTTTCCATCTTTTCTTCCCCTAAAGAAAAAAGTAACAGTAATTATAACAAGTTTTTTTTTAACGAGAATAGGTACATGAAGGAGCTAAAAAATTTAATTAAATGAATTTTCCTCATTGATAAAAGATATTAAGAGCCATTGCAAGAGTGCACCACTTGTACTAGACAAAAGATGGGATTTAACTGGCTGCACTGGTGTGTGCAAACCGTTTCTTAAAAATTCTTGAAGCTCTGCAAACAAGTTCTTAAAATTTCTTAAATTCGGTAAACCAGTATAGAAAGACATACAAGCTATTGAACAATCAAAACTTTGAAAATTATGCAAATATAAAAATAAATAAAAACAAAAACTTTAAATGTGTTTGGCAAAACTCTCAAACCATTGCTGTAAGTTCTGCTGAAACTGAAAGAAGTTTCAGCCTAATGAATACTATTTGTTCAGGTAAAAGAAATAGATCACTTGCCCAAAATATTTTTTAAATAATGATAATTAACTTGGCTGAATTACCACTAAAAGAATGGCGCCCGGATGCTGGGGCAACAATGTGTTTAAGCAATAACAAACACACCCAGATGATCCTCAAGCAAAAACAAAGAAATTAGAAGAAGCTAATGAGTACCAAAACACTATTCGCTTACATAAAATAAAACCCCTCTAATGCGGGCTGTAACAGGGCAAATTTTTTTGTCCGCAATAGAGGGGTGTCCGCAGAACAAGGGATTAATAATGTTATTTGTCTTGAAAATTGGGGGATTAAAAATTATCTGCATGAGAGGGGTATCTACATTTGAGGGGTGTCCGTTAGGGTTTTGCTGGATAAAATAGTGAATGATTGAGTAATGCTCCTGACATCATCAACAATGAAACCCCCGCCATGGCATGATAATTTGATAATATTTTTTGATAATATTTTGACATGCAGGGAAAGGCTTTATTGTGACAAGACTGAACTGGATTGGGTCATTTAACTGTTGTACTGGTAAGACTGTGTCATTTCAGGGGAATGAAGAAAGGAAAAAGTGGTCAAACAATGAATGCTATCTACTGGAGTTTAGGGTTAATCCACTGGGGTAAGGACTAAAATTTCAACTATCAAACTATCACCAAACAGGCAAATGCTTCATTCAAATGTAGAAAAGTGGGAGCAATTTTCAACCCATCATACCTTGAAGGGCGACTTTCTAGTTTACAAATATTTTTTTAAATAATAGCTATTTATATTTGTTAAACTAAATGAGCTTGAAAAATGTGAGGATTTTTTTTTTTATTTTTTTTAATTTTTTTAAACACCACACATTTTATCATCCTTTCCATTATTACTCTCCTCTAAAAAAATAATTTCAAAAAATTTCAAGTCTACCGGTTTAGGAACAATTTGAATCCCATCACTGTCATAGATTTAAAAAATTCTGTGAAAATATTCTGAGCCAATTATAGCCACAACAACATGCTTATTTTAGAGCTACAAAACATGTCCAACAGTTTTTCACACAATTTGCTGCACTTTCGACTTTTCAGAAAATTGTTCTGCGCTCATAGTATAGCGTGTAACAATTTGGACTGTGTTTGGTAAGATCACAAATGTAGGACTTCCTTTTGATTGAAATTTATGTTTCACAAACATCTATGTTGGGTATTAAAGGTAAGCTTAAACCAAAGCTTTTTCTTGGCACATTTAATTTCATTTTTATTAGTTTTATAAATTATTTACACAAATTCTTTGTGTATGATTTAACGCATACATGTACTGTACATGCAGCAAACAAATATAATAAAATAATACAGCTTCATACACATTTATTTTAAACTGGATATGAATGCACTGTCCATTTCAACTGTTGAAATCTTAAAGTTTTAGCTTTATAATGAAAGGAAATCAAACATTTAGAGTAGTAAATAAAGGAATTTATAACTGCATGTTACTCTATGACCAAATGTACAACAATTTTTACATGAAGATCTGAAATTTTTTCTTAGCTGCATAGAAAATATTAATTGCATTTTATTCTGATGTTTTTCAAATTCAGGAGTTTATTATAAAAAAAAAGTAATGATTCCTAGTCTGAAACAGCAGTTTATTGAGACACTTTACAATACATTTAAACTGGTGCCCAACCTTTTTTTTTATCAGAGAGTCACACCCCATAATTAGATGAATTTCATGGGAAAGAATACATATAAAATTAAATATATTTACATTTTTTTCTACATAACAATGAAAAACACAAAAAGAAAATTATGAACCAATAGTTGTTGTTATCATTACTTACTACATGCTTATTTTCTCAAAATAAAGTTTACTTTTTTGGAAACCAATTTCTGACTGTTTGGCTCCAAGTATACAACAACAATTCTTAGTTTCAAATGAATATAATCAACTGTAATATTGAACATAACAATGGGCCACTAGGATCAGGTTTGTTGGCTGTAGGTTGAGCACCACAGTATTAAAATAATAATTATACAATTTTTTTTTAATCAAATAAATGTACAACATGAAAAATTGATGGAATAACACTGTAAAAGCATGGTGAATGTTAATGCTAATTTCAGAATTAAAATAACTATAAAAGAAAAACATGTACCTTAAAGCAAACTCTTTTTGATCATAATTCCAAACATGGCTTTTTTTGCTAGGATAAATGCAAGGACTTTGAAAAGAAACATCTTTACCATTTGGTGGATCATCTACAAATCATAAATATATGCACCATAAAGCTTTGTTGAAACAAACTATATATTTGTATACTATAACAAAATTAAAATAAATGTTACCTACCTGTTTTCTCATTAGAAAGCTGCAAAATAGCCAATCTAGCAGCCATTAGTCCCAAGCCTAAATAACTGAATTGAAAAAAGGAAATCAGAAAATGGTGAAAACTTTGAAAGATATATATTTAATTTTACGTAACAAGTAGTCAATTTCTACAATGAAAAAGTTTTTAACGATACACATTATAGACTGGAACCTAAGTAATAAACTGCATAAATGCAACAGGATGTTTTTAATTCAAAAATTTAATCCTAGTAGTTTTTTATCATCTCATTCTCCCAAAAAAAGCATTGTATTTTTATCACCACTCCCCCTCATAAGTAAAAATACATTAAACTTCAGTATAGTTACCCACATTTAAAGAAAAAACCAACATTTTACAAAATTACAGATTCAATCGAATACTGAAACACTGTATGATTATTTAACCCTATGTAATGCACGTAAGGTTTTTTGCAAGAAATCTGCAAAAAACTGGCAGTACAATATCTAGTTCATGTTCTTGTGGACAAAAGATGTACATGAATCTACAAATAAATCTTCACCTGTTTTGTTATTGAACAGAAAGCTTTTCAGAACTTCATCGCTTTACAGAAAGCAATGTCTAGTTCATGTTCTTGTGGACAAAAGATGTACATGAATCTAGAAATAAATCTTCACCTATTTTGTTATTGAACAGAAAGCTTTTCAGAACTTCATCGCTTTACAGAAAGCAATGTCTAGTTCATGTTCTTGTGGACAAAAGATGTACATGAATCTACTAATAAATCTTCACCCGTTTTGTTATTAAACAGAAAGCTTTTCAGAACTTCATCGCTTTACAGAAAGCAATGTCTAGTTCATGTTCTTGTGGACAAAAGATGTACATGAATCTACAAATAAATCTTCACCCGTTTTGTTATTGAACAGAAAGCTTTTCAGAACTTCATCGCTTTACAGAAAGCAATGTCTAGTTCATGTTTTTGTGGACAAAAGATGTACATGAATCTACAAATAAATCTTCACCCGTTTTGTTACTGAACAGAAAGCTTTTAACTCTGTTCATGGTCAATTCTTACTGTAAACCATTCTACAGTCAAATAATCTAACTGATGATTATAATAATAAAATATTAAAAATGTAATCAATGAAAGATTTGTTTTTGTTCTTTTTTTATTTCCCTTATAGGAAATGATAAGGCAAGAAGGTGATGATGAAGAAACACGTGATGAGAAAGCTCAAGTCAAATATGAAGTACAGTACATAGATATTGATCCAATTTACTTATTTATTCATTTCTTCCTTTAATTTCTTATTCATTTACTATTTAATTCATTCATTTATTTTTTCTCTTAAATTGATAAATTTATTTATTTTTTTATTCATTTATTATCTCATTATCTTTTTATTTATTCATTCTCTTATTTGCTTAATTATTTGATCAAAAATATTTTTAAAGATCGAAACAAAAATATTTCATTAGAAAAATATTTTTTCAGTGTGCTCCGAACAAAAAAAAATAAAAAATTTCCTTTTCTTTCAGGGTTTATACTCAATTTCAGAAATATAATGAAGGAGTTTTGAAGGACTAAAATAAGATTTTGAAGGAGTACTTTTGGACTGTCCTTAATTGATGTCCAACTTTTTTTCTACATATTTGACCCCCTTCTCCTTTAGTCACAAAATGTCACATTTCATCTTACTCCTATCTTTTGTCACATGTAATATTTTTCTTAAACATATTGCTAAAACAACTGTGTGATGTCACTTTTTGTTGCCCTTTCTTTTCCCCCTTTTTACAATTTTTTGAACCCGTCGTCTCCCCTCAGGCATGGCATCACTTGCGGATGACCCCTTTTACCATATTCTCTAAATGGGTGTCGTGGCACCTTAAGGTACCACGCCATGGGAAGAAGTGAGGGGTGCCACGAAGCTCTACAATATCTATGCTAGGTGGGTTTAGTAAATAAATACACCCAACTAAGCCATTCACATTTTTTTGATACAGCACAACACACTAGCTTGTGACTTCATTATCGTCAGAAAGTTGAATCGATGATTAAGCATTATCGACAAGCAGTTTTTCTTCACCAGGAAAAAGTGTAGCAGACAGAAGAGTGATGTATAAACTAACTGATTTTATTTTGCTGAATTTTTGCTTTTACATGGTGCACTGTTAGGGTTATACAGTGGTGGACAAAATTATAGACTCAATTTTTTTTTATTTTGTTTCAATTACAACATGACTCAGATTAAATTATTTTCATTGAAGTAAAGATGAATAGTTGAAGAAATAGTTCTAAAATTAGTACATCTTATCAACTAAATTAAAAAATTCATAAAATTAGAAAATTTGCAAATTGAATATTTTATCATTACGTGAAACCTGGACAAAAGTATAAACTCAGAGGGGAAAAATCCAGGATTACGAGAAAGTTTCGTTCCAAAATGCTAATTTAACGCCATAGAATGAATAAATGTTGCCATCAGTGATTGCTAAAAGTTTTGTTTTTGGAAATTAATGAGAAACATATAAATGCACCGCTGGGCAAAATTATAAACTCTTTTTTTTTTTTCATTTTTCAATCATAATTTAACTCAGTTAAAAAAAAATTTTGTTCCAGTAAAGATAAATAACTCTCTCAGCATGGTAAAGCAGGATTGGCATTTTTAAATGGAATATAGAATGCTGAAGATTACCAATTAATACTGGAAGATCATCTCTTACCTTTTGCTCATCTGATAACTGGAGGTAACTGGTTATTTCAGCAAGATAACGCGAGTGTACACACAGCGAAAAGTACAAAAGAATGGTTCAAGCGCTGGGGTATCAAAGTTATCAAATGGCCAGCTCGTAGTCCGGATCTTAATCCGATGGAAAATCTTTGGGGGACCACGGTGCGTAAAGTTTTTCATGATCGGCACCAGTACCAAACCACAGAGGAATTAAAAAGGGCAATACTTTCAGCATGGAACCATATACCACTGCAGCTGTTGAAAACTCTTGTGAAATCTACATGCCCAGCCGCATATTCGAGGTAATTCAGAAAACTGGGGGCCCAACTCGTTTTTAAAAGTTTGTAGTTTACACTAATGGCTAGATTTAATGCAATATTAATTTTTAAAACATTTCAAATATTGATTTTTTTTTCAATTTATCCATGTTAATAGCAAAATTACATTTTCCTAAATTTATGCTTTTGTTTTACTGAAGTAATTGCAAATGTAACTTAATTAAACTCAAAAAAATAATAATAATAATAATAAAATTTTGTCAG
This sequence comes from Uloborus diversus, assembly GCF_026930045.1. Lineage (NCBI taxonomy): Eukaryota > Metazoa > Arthropoda > Arachnida > Araneae > Uloboridae > Uloborus > Uloborus diversus. The sequence continues at coordinate 21,995,286 of NC_072734.1, read as the reverse complement.
CTTATAATTGTGTTTATGCAGTATTGTAAGTTTGTAATTTAGCATTGGTTCATTTTTGGTTATTACATTATTAAGTATTTGAATAAAATTCTACCAAACTTCAGAGTTTCTTACTTTTGAGTTGATACTTTTGTCCATGTTTCATGTATTATAAAGATATTAAAGTTGAGATTTTTTAATTAAATTATTTATTTTGTAAAGTTTATGAGTTATACTGAATTTAGGACTATTTAGTCAGTTATTTATCTTTACTGGAACATAGTTTTTTAACTGAGTTAAATTATGATTGAAAAAATGAGTTTATAATTTTGTCCAGCTGTGCATTTATATGTTTCTCATTAATTTCCAAAAACAAAACTTTTAGCAAGCACTGATGGCAACATTTATTCATTCTATGGCGTTAAATTAACATTTTGGAACGAAACTTTCTCGTAATCCTGGATTTTTCACCTCTGAGTTTATACTTTTGTCCAGGTTTCACGTAATGATAAAATATTAAATTTTGCAAATTTTCTAATTTTATGAATTTTTTAATTTAGTTGATAAGATGTACTAATTTTAGAACTATTTCTTCAACTATTCATCTTTACTTCAATGAAAATAATTTAAACTGAGTCATGTTGTAATTGAAACAAAAGAAAAAAAAATTGAGTCTATAATTTTGTCCACCACTGTATGAAGTATTTTAAATGACTGTCAAAGAGGAAGACTAAGTAGCCTTGAAATAAAAAAGAAGGAGTTTTGAAGGAGTTAAAACCAAATTGAAGGAGTTTGAAAGGCCCTTCAAAAAAAAATTCCTAAATGAAGGAGTATTGGAGGAGTTTTGAAGGAGCGTACAAACCCTGAAATTTACAACCAAAAGTGAAGAATAATATTTCTTTCAATGCAAGTTTTATTATAAAATACATTGTTCTTTCTTTAAGTACTGTAATTTTCAAAACAAATTTCCAATTAGGTCATTTTGAAAAAGATAAATTATCTTACCTATTTCACTTTCCCTATATTCCCCTACTTAAATAGTGTTTCCCCTAGACCTAAAAGGGGCAGGGCTCTTGCTGATAAAAAGGCACTCCTTCAATTAAAAGAGCATTGTAAAAAAATACAAAGTTTTGCAGTGTAATCTTCCCATGCCCATTCTAGTGGACATAGGGAACCAGAGAGTTACATTTTAAGTGCTGGAGTGAATTTTTACCTTTCGAGCAAGAAAATTTGCCTTTGTGATCAAATGTTGATATATTTTGAAGGGACAAGGAAGGTTTATTGAGAAAGGCTAAAAAAAATAGCGTGGTGCATCGAAGGTTGCCATAAAGGAGACAAGATACAGCACCCTCCTAAAAATGTCTAGGGGAAACACTAGTAAAATAATGGATTATAGCAACATTTATTTAAAAGGTTTTTTTTAGAAAAAATCATTTCCAAAAAAATATTTTATTGATTGCAGATACATACTGCCAATCTCAATTGTTAAAATATATATCACCAATAAATAAACTCAAATATTAATATCTCTTTCATTGATAATCTCAGCAAAGTCAAGAATGTTGAAAACTAATTAGTATTTATATTTTCCAAAGTGAATTTCTTCAAACTAATTTCAGTAGGAAATAAAAAGAAAACATTTTAAGAATAACATTAATATTCATAACAAAATCACAAAATAAATTGTATCTATCTAATTTCATCTTCATGTTACAATAGCGTAACATGAAGATGAAACATGAGATTTCAGAAAATTTCCAAGGAAACTATAAGCAGTAATTTGACTTAGCATAGTAATAATCTTTGTTTAGTAATACTGCTTATAAATTCTTGCATAAAGCAGAAATAACTCAAAGTTAGATCATAGTATACAAATTTCTCAAATAGAAGTATTCAAATGGATGTGAAACAATATAACTAAACAGAGCATGATAATATGTAATTATAAAAATAATTATAAATGTTCAATTAAATACCTGTGACTATATATTGAAAGAGTTTTATTTTGAATTTTTCTGGACACAACATAACTTTTAGGACTAAAAACAAGTGTGTCCAAGTCAACTGGTGTAAAAGTCACTTGAATCGACCCTCCACCTAAATCCATAGAAGCGACTGATCGACTTGGATCGGTTAATCTACCTGCAAAAATAAAGTATTTCTTGTTATTTACATTCAAATGCATTTAAAAAGAAAAGATGGAAAAAAAAAGACAGTAAAATGGGTTATAAAATACAGGTTAAAATAAAAACCAAATTGTAATTACACTGCTTGACAATTGCTAAGGAACAATTACGTTTTTTGGAATAGTTAAGAATAGATAATGATCAAAGAAACAACGAAGTATCTAGTTAGTAGGTAGGATGTGCCTTTTTTATAAACACAAAATAATACAGATATACTGCATCAATGAAGTAAAAACTTAAAAATAAAAAAAATAATCCTACTCAGATGGTTTTCAAACAACCGCAAAAAAATGATTTAGGTCAGAATGATGGAGACATGAGTACCTTAACATGATATATGATTACCAGGGACACTAATGCATATTTTACATGTGTTTTCCAAACTCCCCACTAATTATTGAGGAGTGCTTGGGGGATTTTTTCCCACTCCTCTCTCAAGGCGGATTTGAGTTCTTGTACTGTTCTGAGGGACGGTTCCTTGTGCAACACGTCTGCCAGGAATCTCCCAGGCAAGTTCAATTGGATTTAAGTAGGGAAAGTAAGCAGGCCACTGCGTATGGAGAATGTTTTCACTTTGCAGTGTGTGTCCGACACCTCAATGCTTCTGTGTGGCCATGTATCGTCGTTCGTAAAGAGAAAGTCTGGGCCTACAGCCCCCTAAAAAGGCGAACATGGTCCAGCATAACTTCTCTGCAATACATTTGCAACGTAACGCTTTCTTGTTTAAAAATGTGAAGTGGTATTCTGCCAGTGTGCATGATGCCTGCCCACACCATCACGCCTGGGCCCTACCAATCACGTTCACAAACAAATTTTTTTGCATAACGTGTTCCACGCTCTCTCCACAGTAGTTGGTGACCAGAATCACTTGTCACACTGAAACGAGATCCGTCAGAGAACATCACTCTAGACCAATTTTGACGATCCCGACCAACATGTTCCTTACACCAGCGTAATCTCTCTCTACGATGGCATGGTTGCACTTGGATGCAACGTACGAGCTTCGGTGCATACAAACCAACATTATTAATTCGCCATAGGATGATTCTTGCAGAAACACACGTACCGGTAGCGATTGCAAGATTTGCAGCTATTTCTCCAAGAGTCAAATTTCTGTTCCTTTTTGCCATGAGGGCTACATAGCGATCCTCTGAAGGAGTGATGTTCCTACCACGAACCTCAGCATGCTTTTGCAAAACATTTCCACTTTCAGCGTCCTTCTTTAATCGGGAGATGGCACTATTTGATACACCCACTGCAGCAGCCACAGTGGTGACTTTGACCTGCTTCCAGTCGTCCAACCGCTCGTCCACGATCGTAGGTCTTCAAATGATGTCTTGCTGACCTTTTACTCTTAAATATTTCAAGAACCAAACAGAATTTCAAAGAAAAACCTTTTTAACATCCAGCACTATTTTTGTAAAAAACCGAACAGCGTGAACTTTCATTCAAATTTTGAGTGTGTATGCACTGTCTTTTATACAGATAACGAGTCTTGATCTACCACGTCAGCTGAATTTAATTTATTTCTATTGGCCAGCTGGTTGAGTCACAAATTCGCATAAATCAATCGTTCCTTAGCAATTGTCAAGCAGTGTAGTTATAAAATACAGGTTAAAATAAAAAACCAAATTGTAACTAAAAACAAAGAGCAGGGAGGCAGATATGCAATAGGTTTGTACTGAAGGAAAAAATATCTCAAATTAAAACATCAACTTGTTTTGTTTCTAAATTCATTAGAAAAAAAAGAAGAAAAAGAAGCAAATTAAAACTGTTAAATAAAATATAAGTTAAAATAAAAACCAATTTAGACTAAAAAAGAAGAGCAGGAAGGCAAGTTGGTTGCACTGGTGGAAAAATTACCTCAAACTAAAATTTAACTCATGAAAAAAGTTATGCACATAAAGTAAATGTAAATTATAAGTTTTAAAAGGCATCACTTACCTAAAAGGAAATTTAGTGTATACCATGCAAATAAACCTAAAAATTAAAATTGAATAAAATTAAAAACCAATTATAAAACAACTTTAAAAAAGAATTAACAATCATATAGTAGTATGAAACATATCAGATTTTCATTCCATCATTGATAAAGTGGAAAAGAAAGCAAAATTCTTGCTGATAAATAATTTTTGTGCAGATTGTTTTAAATTGAGCATGAATTTGATGTGGTGTAGAAAACAATGAACTTGGAGAAAAGGGTTTATAAAGCAATCATAAAATTAGAAAGATATGTATAGTGAATACCAAATTCAACCTGAGTGGACATAGCTTATATGCACTGTCACTGCCACGTTCAGAAGATAAATCCTACCAAATAGTCGATATCGCACTGCAGAACATTTATTTTATCTACTAGGAACTCTGCCCCCTGCTCGCTAGCGCTCACCAATCCCCAAAGATTGCTCTGCAACCTTATTTGATTCGCAAAGATTTACATAGTCAGTTAGAAAGAAACAGATTAAAAACGCATTAGAATCAAAAAGCACCCCTTCCCCCTTTTGGATCAAAAAGTACCCCTTCCCTGGGTTTCAAAATAACTTGTCCAACTTGCGGAGCCATAAGGGCTAAGGGGCTCCTGAGCATTGCAAAACTGCAGTTTTGTATATTCATGGTCCCAGTAATATATTATGCTCTTTAGCTCGGGGCTTGAATTGAGTTGAGCCTAAGATCTTCCGTTAAAATCGAAACCCTTAAAGTTTGTGAATAAGGGAAAGAAGAAACATGCGAATCGAAAAAACGTAACTATGGCAATGCAAATAAAACATCAATAATTTTAATGGAGATGAGGATTATTTGAACTTATTTTTAATGGCTTGTAACTTTTTTTCCTTTGGAGATAGAAGCTCAGTTTTCAACCATAGGTCGAGTTAGATCTGGAGTAAAAAAAGCTGATCTTTTCAGTGATGTCAAAAAGAAAACTGTAGGTCAACTAATTCGCATTTTACTGATAGATTTAATGAAGAAAGTAATGCCTAAATTTTGGCTAAGCCTGAAAATGTTTGAGTTAAAACGCAAATAACTCCCACTGTATTTAAGTAGAGCATTGAAACAAATTGCGGAAAATTCTACCCTTTCCAACGATATATAATAACAATGTATGCAAGTACTTTTTCACCCCTTTAATAGGCAATTTATGCAAAATTTGAGCTTAAAAAATTAATTACAAAAAAAACCTAATATGAATTTAAAAAATAAAACTACAGGTGCACACCCCCGGGGCTCGAAGTAATTTTGTTCAAAATTTCAAGGCTGTAGGTGCTATGGGGTCTCCTGGAGGCACGTCCGCCACAGACTTTGTTTTAGAATTTCTTTGAAGACTTACTTTTATTTACTATAAAGAGATCAGTAAATTAGCAAAATATTCCTAAGTAATTTACCCACAAATTCATTTTTACTGTAGTCCTAAACTTTTTTTTTTTTTTTTTTTTTTGTGCATGCCTTTAGGATTTTAAGTACAAGAAATTAAGCCATCAAAAATACATACCTTCATCTTCTTCATCTAATACAGACACGCTATTTTCATTAGATACAAATGGAGACTGTTTAATAGTTTTGGACACCTAAAAATAGTTTCACCATTAATCATGCGGTGAAACATCACATGTTTCAGTGAAAAGCATCAAATTAAAATTGATAAAATTTTAAAAGGAAACATTATTTTACAACAAAAAAAAATTTGAGAGATATCACTAAACATCAAAGTGAGATTCAAAATAAGACATAGATTTCATTCAATATGGAGCCCCAGGGTCAAGATGCTATGCTGCCATGGGCAGGTTAAGGTCAGTATCTGCAGAAATGGGTTTTTCAGATGTTTAAAGAAACACATTTTGGATTCAAAACTAACAATAGGAAATGTTAAAATTTGATTTTAGAATTTGCCTTTTTTCTCAGCGGGAACCAAAAAAGCAGGCTTCTTTACTAAAAATAAAGCTAAAGTCTCTGTGTCTGGATGTCTGGATCTCCGTGAGGCATATAGCGCCTAGACCATTCAGCCGATTTTCATGAAATTTGGCACAAAGTTAGTTTGTAGCATGGGGGTGAACCCCTCGAAGCGATTTTTAGAAAATTTGATTTTGTTCTTTTATTATTCTAATTTTAAGAACATTTTCCCAAGCAAAATTGTATTTAAGGAAAGAAACTTTTCACTTACTTCTTCTAAAATAGCATCTGATAATTGACTAGGTAAAAGTCGAAGGCCAGCAGTTGCTTTCAAAGATATTGGGGTTTCATCCCAGGAATCAGGAGGAACATATTGTTTTGCTTTTTCTAGTAATTGGTAAACACTTATAGCAGCCTAGTTGTAAAAGAATGTCAAAGAAATAATCATAGTTATAAAAGGAAACTTTTTTTTCTTAACAAATACATCTTGGCTTTAGTCATTTCAGGAAGAAATAAAGAAAAAATAAATAAAACTGAAATGAAGAATTTATTTATTTGTTCATATATTTTTAATTTTCTCTCTTTCTCTCTCTGTCTGTCTTTGTGTGTGTGTGTGTGTGTGTGTGTGCGTGTGAGAAACAGAGGGCCTGTGTTGAAAAATGAAACCAAGCAAGTGCACACTGAGTTGGGAATGACTTACTTTTACCTGGGAGCCACACGCATAGTAAAAAATGAATAAAATTGAAATAGGTAACAATCAAAAGAGAATATTGCAACATATTTTTGATGCAAAAATTATTTGGCTTAGTCGCTTTGTATCAAGATACAGTAGTACCTCCTTTAAGGGACACCTCTGAATAAGGGACACTTTTCTGGTCCCATTCTTTTTGAATAGGGACCTCGATGTATTTACCTGATTAAGGGATACTCACAGAGAAAATTTGCACTGATTAATGCATAAAAGCAGAGGGAAAAAATACATACACGTTGAATTTATGAAAATTAAGGTTCTTTTTTTTGCCTAAAAATTAACTAGTAAAAAATTTGTCTTGAAATTAATGTGCAAAGCAGCAAATATGTATTTTAAAATTCTTGCTGAGATTAATATTCATGCTTTTCCCTAAAAGCAATTTATTCATATGGATTCAACTCCAACCGATAGCACACTGCTCATGACAAACTTTTTATAGAGAACTTGAAAAGTGATCACACTGATATTTGCAATGCATTTTGTAAACTTTATTACATGAAACAAATCCATGAACTTAATTACTTCAAAATTATTTGTACAAATTACATAACTTTGAATGTACTAAATTTTCAATTAAATTCTAACTTTTAAAATAACATGTTTTCCATTTTGAATAAGTCTGAATTTTATTTAACACCAAAAAACATTTTCAATATTTAATCTTAAATGTTAATAGTTGATGTCTATTATGATATTATACTAAGTACACGGCATGAGTCAATTCATATAACCTCAAAACAAGGTACGCCTCTATTTAAGGGACAAAAAGTTCAGTCCCCTTAGTGTCCCTTATTGAGAGGTTCTACTGTATATGGTATCTTGTGTGGCAAAATTTTAAGAAAAGCGCCAAATATAAATACTTGGAGTGAACTTTATCATACAATTTCACTGTCTGCACCTATCTACAAATCGCGTGGAAGATGTTTTCCATTACTGACGGAAACTCACTAAATTTAGCAACTTTTCTGTTTCAGCAGACTTTTAAGATTTTATATTTTGATAATGGGGACACAAGGACCAAGGCCATAGCCAGGATTTTGTTTTTTTTTGGGGGGGGGGGGAGAGAGGGGTAATAAATTTTTGACAAAAAGCCACCTGTTATGATTTTTTAAGCAAATTGCACATTAGTAGACATATGGCAACGGGGGAGGGGGGAGTCGCCATGCAATACTATTGGTTGTTTTATTTTTTTCTTTTAAACAGTAATTTTACTGAATTACCAAGAATTAAATTTACTTTTCCAAAATGTGAGTCAATGTTTTCTCAGATAATTCAAATTTATTATTATAATATCATTTAATTGAAATGAAATAATTTACAAGTTTTGTTGGTTTAGAAAAAGATGTGTGGTGTTGTAAATGTCGCAATTGCGAAAGATACCAATGACATGAGTACCTTTGATTGGCCCTCAAGTTGGACTGGACATGAAATAGTAATATGTACCACCCAGTGGTGTTTCCACAGGGCAGCGTTGCTAAATTTCTTTTATTAGTGGAACCCTTTTTAATGCTCACTTTTTTCGTGGAAGCCCTGTTTTTCATCACCAGTTTGCAGTAGCATAGCCAGGATTCCGTTTCTGAGGAGGCCCAGGTTCTTACCTCAAACAGACTATCACATTAACTATTTGTCATTAAATATCTAATTAAATAGATTCCATTAAAGATCATGCTAATTATTGGTAACTGCTTGTTATTATTAGTTACTGTAAGATATCAATACACTTCTATTTGTAACTCTGAGTACTTTTAAAAGAGACAAATAACCTCAGAGTTTATGAACGAGTTATATCAGGGGTTCTCAAAACTTTTAGACATTGCGATTCCCTTTTTAGACTACGTATTTTGGTGAACCCCCAAAGTTTTAACTCTGTCTAAACCTTAGAACAATAACTAAAAACTGTACTAAGTTTTAACCTTAGAAACACAAGTAACTCGTAAAATAAGCATGAGTTTTTGTATCTTGAATTATTTTATAAGAGACATGAGTAGACCTTACTGATTTTATAATCTTGCAGTAGTTTTATGACAGTTATTGACCTTGTGCTCCTTCATTGCGATGAGTCTATTCATAAAAACGTATTGTTTTCTAAGCCCCTGCCCAGCAATACAAGTAAAAGTCTTTATAAGGTGTCCATTGAAGCAACTGAACTTTTTGAAATTGATTGGAAGAAGTGCGTTTCAATTTGCAGTGATGGGAGCAAAGGCACTTACGGGAAAGAATCGTGGCTTGATTACCAGGTTGAAATCACTTTTAATACCAAACGCAAGCTGGGTCTTTAAACATTTCTTCCACATTAATTTCTTTAAACTTTTATTCTACATCTCACGATCCCCCTGGGGGTCACAACCCACCGTTTGAGAACCCCTGAGTTATATGATTAAAATATTTTTCCAATTAGGAAAAGAAATACTTGCCTACAATAGTATTAATAATTCAATTAAATTTACATAGAAAAAGTTTTTAAATCTTAAAAATTAAAATGCCCTTAATTTTTCAACAATTTTTTATGTGTTGATGGCAGACAGAGTTACCTAGATCATTTAGACACACTTGACCAGTACTGCTCTTTAATGGGTCATTGCTCGTTAAATGTTGAAATTATCCTTTCAACTGCTGCCATAGATACAGGGAGAGTGGCTAGTATCAAGAGCAGAATATATGAAATTTACCTCAATAATCTTAATTTTAGGCGATATTTGGTAATGTTGTTTGTAGGAAAAGGGGTTTGGCATGTGCACTTTCGAAATTTTTCCGAAATTGAAATTACTTTTAAAATATCTTTGGTCATATTAGGGGATTAAAAGCTTCTTCCAGAAATTTTTCGGAATAGAGGTTTTTAAAAAGCAATTTTAGGCTATCTTTGGAGACATTGGGTGAGGAGGTGTTTTGGAATTGATCTAGGAAATGTTATGAAGTTGCGATCTTGAAGGCATAGTTTCAGGTTTTTTTTGACTGTCTAAAATTTGCACTGATTTAGACAACAAATAAAATTATTCCTATAGTGGCTAACAATGATGGGTAATATTGCTCAGATTAGTATACGAAAGTAAATTTAATTTTGAAAAAGCGTTAGTTTTATGGATTTTTTGAAGAACAAATTTGAAAGGTGTGAAAAGAAAACGTACAAGTCTCATGGATTCCCTGATAGAGCTCCGGGAACCCTGGGGTTCCATGAAACACAATTTAAGAAACGCTGCCATAGGGTATACTCCATATATGCCGTATACTCTCAAACATCTTTTAAGACATATGGAGTATACCCTCAAGCGTCAAAGATTTTCATGTTATTACATATTATCTATATGATCGCATACACATATTGTGCATAACTGATTACTGGGAGTATACCCTCTGAAAAATTGATGGGAACATCAGTGGTACCATCAATCACTTTTATGAGCTCTGAAAATCAGGAGCACCAAAATGATTGTTTGTAAGGGAGGAACAGAAATAGAAGCAATTTTAATACTTTGAAATGTATGCCAAACTGACACTGTGTTCGGTATCTCATTTTAGACAAAAATTCAAAACAATTTTTTAAAAAAAACGTAATTGCAGGCAATATTTGGTAGTAACACTAGGCGAAAGGGTTTGGTTTAGCGGATGCTTTCCTGAAAATTTTAGAAGTCTTAAAAACGCATTTAGGACTGTCCCGGAAAATTTTGTTATTGAAGTTTTAAACACACAATTTTGGGATACACGTTGACGTGTTAGAGGAGGAGGTGGTTGCCTTAAATAAGAAATTTTTGGAATTTATAAGGCCTACGCTTGATGACGCTGGAGGAGAAGAGAAGGTTTAGGGATTCTCATATTTTTGACAATAAGACTTTAAAAACGCCATTAAAAAAATTTTTGGGTAAGTTAACGGAAAGGAGATGGAAATTTAGGCGCTTTCCCTTCGTAAATCACATTCTAAAGTTCTCCTTGGCAACACTGGACAAGGGAAAGAGGTTCAATAGAGAAAATTTTTTGCAATCAAAGTCTAAGAAACATGATTTTTGATTATGTTTTGGTATGACCACATAAGTGGCAGGTAATCAGCAGCAGTTCTACCTAAATTTTCAAAAGCAAAATTCTGAAAATTAATATTTAAGTTACCTTTAGTGACATTAAGGAGGATCAGGGACTCTGACTTGAAAGTTATGAAATTGAATCTACTAAAATACAATTATTGATTATCCCTATTATGATATGAAGAGGTGAGTTCGGGGACTCACCCCCGAATTTTTTCTAAATTACAGTTAGAAAAATGCACTTTTTAGGTGATCTTTAGCAATTTTAGGGAAAAGAGAAATTCAGTGCTAATCCCCCGAAATTTTTGAAATTGAAATCTTCAAAACATGATTGTAGATTACGTTTGGTAAGTTAAGCGTACCAGCAATCCTTTTTCAATTGAAGCTCCAAAAACGTAATTATGGTTGTCTTTCAATGATGTAAGGGGGAGGAGTTTTTGGAAGCTCTCCTCCAGAAACTTTTCAAAATTGAAGCCCTGAAAGCTGAGTTTAAGACAACCTTTAATGATGTTGGCAAGAGGGGAGGGGGAATGGCGGACAGACATTCCCTCGAAAAACTTTTGAAGTTGGTTTTTAAAATACAAATGTTAGAAGATCTTCGGTATTGTTAGAGGCAGTAGAGGTTTGGCGGCCACTTTTTGGTAATCTTTGGGGGTGCTCCCTAGGAAAAAAATTTCTGAATTGAAGCCCTAAAAGTTTAGATGATCTTTGGGGATATTGGGGGAAGGGGGGTTGGGAACAACTTGAATTTTTCAGAATTGGTCCGAAAAACGAAATTTTTGGCAATTATTTTTATAGCATGTGAAACTTCGAAAACTCGGAGAGGGGGGTTCTGGTCCCCCCCCCCCTCCCAGCTGGCTACAGCCTTGACAAGGACAAATCATTTGTGTCCATATATATATTTTACATTGCTCTTTCGATAACTACTTATTTTTAAAATATTCATATTACACTATTGTGTGGTTTCTTGGTTAGAATATTAATTATTGTCACCTCTTTAGGTATGAATTAAATTTTTTAAATTTTAAAGGAAGCACCATGTAAAAGTGCTTAAAATATTTTTTTAAATGTTGATAAAACGAAACCACTATAATTTTAATAACTGAGTTGGTTTAGTAATATAACAATGAAATAGTTCATTTTTTAAGAAAATATTTTCAGAGTTTCAATTACCCAAATTCTCACATTGCACAAAATATGTCTCTGGTATCTTGAAACAAATTTGTTTTTAAAGTTGCATACCACCAAAATTTCTTGCAAAAATGTTCTGAACTTAATCAATTTCAAAAATTTAGTGGGTTAAAAAAAAAAGGATTTTTGTAAAAACTTACCTTCTCTGGCTCATTTGCAAAATTTGATAGACCTGGTTTAAATTCTTCAAAATGCTCCCTTTTCAATGATAAATGACCACCTGGAAAAGAAATAAATAGTATCTAATTAGCATGTCTTTACTTATTATAAAAGAGAGTTAGTGTGCAATGCCAAGACTAAACTACTGCACTTACAGACAGGAAATTTATCAGACAGTAAATTCTATGGCTGATTCTACGCACTTCTAAGTTGAAAAGTTAAAATTTAGTCCACAAAAACTTTTGTTTAATAACATTTTGTTAATTTTTTGGAACATTTTATGGACTATGGTTAGGTTAGTCTCTTTCTAGGGTCAAAAAAGGAAAACTTTTGAGTTTTGAGGAGACATATCCCTAAATTTTTCAGTTTGAATACAAAATTATCTCTTTGTGCTTGTTATGCATACATTCGACTAATTTTTGATAATAATTATTATAATAATTTTTAAATTAAATCTATACAAATGGGATGGAGTTGAAATGTTTTCTTTGGTTTGTCACTTTTTGACTGTTTCCTTTAAATTAAAAGTTATGTTTTGAAACTGAAATTTTTATGAAATATTAGATACTTACTTGAGCTATTAGCAAAACAAAACACATGTAGTCTTGTGGCAGTGCTACCCCCATCAAAGACTATGACATACTTTGAAGAGGGTTCTTCATGAGATGATAAAATAGGTATCTTTAATGAAGTTAGAGGTCCCACTTCAGACACACATACAAAAATAAATAATACAATTAATGTTATGTACAATGTCCACTTGATTTTTAAACCACCGTCCATCTCGATTTTCATTGCAGATCAGTAACTTCATAAATGTAATGGCCTGTATGAGTGACAAGTGTTTACCAACCTAAAAAAGATAAATGAAATCAATAACTAAAAGTAAAATTCACTTGTTATTGAACTTGATTATCTAAGAAAGTAGGGGAAGTATCAAATGCAAGATTTAATAAAAGAATTGGGGAATATTTTCAATTTTTTTCAAATTCTATTTTGATGTTGTTAAAATATTACATTTATGCTACAAAATTTAGATGTGATCACAATATTTCGAGTGTATTAAATAGCGATATGAGTTTCGATGGATTGATAGTTAGATTAAAAAGTATACAAATACAGCAAAACCTGTGAAGTTGACTGCTTTCGTCAGGCACAAAAGTCCCAGTGTTGGTAATAATTACAATTTTTTTTTTTTTTTTTTGTAGGGAACTAAAATTTTAACTCAGGGTTTGCGTCTGCGGGTCTTTTATGCAAATTCATAGGAAAGGGAGGTAACTTCCGCGAAAATTCCGGTTGTGGAGACCCAGAAAACCCAAAAGATATTAACCAGAAAAAAAGTAGGGAATTGCTGAAGATCTATTTAGCAATTGCTTTTAAGCTTCAATGACCACGTGAATCAACAGAAAGGAATAAAGATCAACTATTCAAACACACATCTATTGTTGACCAGTCAATGGAGTTTTAATGATAAGACTGGAGATTACAGCGACCTCCTGGGCAGAGAGCTCTCATGGAGAAAAATATTGTAGGTTCATAAATAGCCCATTGTACTGAATTCTATGTATAAGTTCTCCCTCAACTTCCATCTTGAGGGAATTCCTGAAGCAATAAAGACTAAAAGTAAAAGTGTGGTCAGGGCCTGATTACCGCATAAGCCTACTAGACCTGGGCCTGGGGCCCCCTCTTCCTAAGGGGCACCAAATTACTTAAAGAATTATGCATAGCATTACAACTATACAAAAAATACACACATTTTTTAAAATAATAGCCTTCAGGGGGCCTCCAAATTATTGTGGGCCTTGGGCCTCACTTTTAGCTAGTCGGGCCCTGAGTGTGGTTTCAACGCAATCTTCAGAATAAATACACGGCAACTAACTGTACAGTAAAAGCATATCAATTTTGCATTCATGTAACCAGAATTACTTTTGAAAATCATTATTTTGCATTGGATGGGAGAAAAAATGGTGAACATTTTCCCGATCGCGCTATACAAAAAGTTCGGAACTTCACACATTTTTCTTCTTAAATTGCATATGAATACTTGAATTTTATACAAAAGCACTTTAACCTTCTTTAACCTTGTTCTCTTTCTAGTAATTCATCGCTTTCTGACGTGCTATTTTTATTTGGACTTGCAAAAGTCAGGCATTAATCAATCGCGCCATTTTGAAAATGTGTTATTTTAAAAATAGTACGAAAGCCAAAACAGATATTTTGAAAGAGTCAAAATAAAGTCAAATGTACTAATTTAAGATTGCAAATAAGCAATTTTCACACTCATGTCTGAGAATGGTTCGTTTTTGCGATCGCGATTTTTGTATTGGGTTCATTTCAGCGCTTGCGCTTTTTTTCTTCTATTTCTATGCAATTGCCTATGACAATTCATGGAGGGGAGTGTCGGTATTTTTCCCTAAAAAATTTCGAGAAAACAAAGGGTAAGGAAATGCTTTCTGCTTGATCAATCAGAGGCACTTGTTTATTATCTTATGGTAAAATCTAACTTAAAAGTAAATTTTGAGTGTTTAATCTTATTGTAACTGATCAAATAGTATCTCACATAACAATGAGCATAACAAATAGCGAGAGTATAATTTGAAAATAATTTTACAATGATAATCGCAACAAATAAGGGTAAAAATTAACCAGGGTTCGAAAACATCGATCGGATATACATCAAAATACAGTCGGACCTCGATATAAGGTCACCCCTCGGAACTTCACGAAACTGACCTTATAAGGGGGGACCTTATAACCAATCCATGTATATTTTTTGATAAATAAACATGTATATACATTAATTATTTTAAAAATTTAATACACTTAAAAATACCAGTAATTAGGTTATAATAGTTTGATAGATTTGAACCAATTAAATTCACTTAATTAGTAGAACTTAATTAGTAGGGGTGCCCTTTCACCGGCACCCCCCCCCCCCCTCCCTCCGATTGGGTACCCCTGGCAAAAGACAAATGTTTTTGAACAAAGATTTTTTTTTTAATCATTTACTGGTTGTTAGAAAAATATGTAATCCCATTACATGAATGACAATTTTCTTTTTTTTTGAAGACATTATCATAGCTCTGATTTATGCCTGAATGTGATTATCATCCAGAAGTGAATCCTGTTCTTCTAAACGTTTGTTGTGTAAGAAAGGTATATGTACATGACGAATGATGATAAGATATTTATCTAAAATTATTTATAACGGTGATAACTGGGTGACGGGTAAAAAAAATCATCTAAAACTCATCCTAACAATAGCTTTCAAATTATGTCACTAAAAGAAAACAATATAGTGTGGATTGCACTTATTATGACTCAGACATCGCCAGAAAATAGATAATGCGTCAGTTTTTTTTTTTTCCTTCTTCTTTTCTTTAACGACTTCTATGGAAAATGAAACTACTGACATCTCGTGAAAGCTTCATCTTTTTAAAAACATTTTGATTACGAGAAAAGTTCATACTTATTTACATACGTTTCCTTCATGATCAATCCGCAATATTTGTTTACTAGCGGTACCCGCACGGTTTTGCCCGTAGTATAAAATTAAAAAGTCATTTGGTTCGTCTGCATATTTACAAATAATGGATGATGAATTTCTCGCCAATTTTCTATGTTCATTTGCTCACCCATGTTATGATAATTTGCTTATACACGTTATGATAATTTACTCAACCACGTTGTGATAGTTTACGCGTTCACATTATGATAATTTGCTCGGTAAAATATTCTTAAAATTGGAATAGAAAAAGAACAAAATCGAATTTTCGAAAAATCGCTTCGAAGTACTCACCCCTATGCTACGAACTAATTCTATGCCAAATTTCATGAAAATCGGCAGAACGGTCCAGGCGCTATGCGTGTTACAGACATCCAGACATACAGACTTTCAGCGTTATTATTAGTAACTAACGGCACCCGCATGGCTTTGCCCGTAGTATAAAATTAAGAGGTTATTTGGTTAGCTTGTATATTATTTACAAATAATGGATGATGAATTTCACGCCAATTTGCTATGTTAATTTGCTCGCCCGTGTTATGGTAATTTTCTCGTACACGTTATGATAATTTACTCGTCCACCTTATGATAATTTGCTCTGTAAAATATTCTTAAAATTGGAATAGAAAAAGAACAAAATCAAATTTTCAAAAAATCGCTTCGAGGTGCACGCCCCCATGCTATTAACTAATTCTGTGGTAAATTTCATGAAAATCGGCCGAACGGTTTACGCGCTATGCGCGTCACAGACATCCAAACTTTCAGCTTTATTATTAGTAAAGAAGATTAACTTAGTGTATCGTTATTCTTATTTCATTGATTTATTTTTCTTCCAATGTTCATCCACAGCTAGAAGAGCGATTCTCAAAAAATGTCCCATGCGTAGTTTATTTTTTCCAGCTCACTAAAGCCTTAAAAAATAATGCTGTTGTGGAATAATAGATGCTTTAATGTACTATCAAAACATAACAGTTAATCCCTTATTTAATTAATAGTTACTTGAACGAAATAAAAAAAAAGTTTTACGCATGGGACATTTTTTCGAGAAAATATTTGTGCTGCTATAAAATCACGTTTGTTAATAGACTAAGAAGATATATTGATTTTCAAGAACGTAATCCAAGAGCAACATAGCCAATAATAAGACCTTCAGTAACCATGTAACATGTAACACAAAACTATAAAACAATAGTTAAATGTTAACCCAACTAAATGTCATGACATTCTAAATTATTAAATTTACATCAGTTGAAATAATGTAGTAGAGATAGTTCATAAGTTATTCGACAGTGTGCAGTTTCAAAAAAAAAAGTCTTAATTAACGAAATATTTGATGCAAGTATCAGTTGAATTTTGCAAAAGTGTTGCCCATTCATGACGTCACGTTTTTTTTTTTTTTTTTTTGAGCAATCACGATTGCTTATTGTTCTCACTTAACTGCTTTGAATTCCTATGATTTTATTCCCCCCCCCCCGCCTCCCTCTGCAGCACCACAGTCGACCGGCCTCACGATGCTGCTCCTCTAGCGAAAACCGTCTCCAGGTTGCGTCACTTACTTGCCTACACTTATACCTACACACACAAACACATACACACACGCATACATACAGAAACACAAATACATACATACACACCTACACATGCACACAACTATCCACACATAGACATACCCCCCCACACACACACATGCATTGCATACACACACATACCCCCCCCCCCCACACACACACACAAACACACACGCCTACATACACACACTCGTGATTGCGAAAAACATAATTTGAATTCAAGATGTAATAGTTCAAATTATTTATTTATTTATTTATTTTTCAATATTTTTGACGTTAACTTTCATAAAATATTTTCATTCAAAAAGTGTGTGATATCACACTTCTTGTTACCTCTTCTCTCACTCTTGTCACAAACGGTCACACTTTCGTGAATTCCCTCCCCCTCAAAGTGTGACATCACTTGTGGACAGCCACCAAATCACTACTGCACAGTATTTGTTTTTGAAACCCATGAAGTGATTTATTTATTTATTATTTTTTTTCAAGTCATAAAGAGAAAAAAATGTGAGGAAGACGGTACTTAATATGATAAAATATAACGGAAATAAAATTTTAATACTCATTTTCTATTTAATTATTTTTAACAGAAAGAATAAAATTTTGAATGTTGATGCAACATTTGAAAGAAAAATATTCACCAGAAAAAACTTGAATTTATCACATGTGAACCATCTCCGTTCTGTGCACTGGTCATAATGGGGTCGTTTCAAATATTTTAAAAGTAATTTTTTCTTAAAGAACATGCTTAAAAACATAGGATCTGACCATATTTTAAATAATTTGCTGAAGTTTAATATTTTTTAAACAAAATACTTAAATCGGTGAGCTTTCATTGTTTACATTTCTTGCCGATGACATCACAAATGATGAAATGCCATTCTGTGTTGCCATTCACAGAGCTAAATATTTAATTTGCATCTTTACTCACGTGTATTGGCAACGATATGGATGATAGCAAGCGTAGAGCGCAATTTTAATTCGCTGCTTGATTATCATAACGTGTAAACGTAGTAGAAAGATGCGCCAAAAAGCATCATTTGTGACGTCATAAAGATCACGCCTTGTTTGAAAAATCGGACATTTTAAAAAATTAATTAAAAAAAAAACTGCTGGGAAAATAAAAGTATTTTCTGAACCCATGTTATTTTTAACTTGCTCATTCTATCCATTTCAATGACTAAAAGTAGTACTTTTAACTGAAGGAAACCACCCCATTATTTATTGAAAACTTTTCTTTTTTTCTTTTAATTTACTAATTTGTTTATTTATTGTTTGTTTGATTTTTTTTAATTTCATTATTTGTTTATTTATTTTTTATTTACTTTATTTTACTATTTTTTTTACTATCATTATTTAAATCTATTTTATTTTTTGTTTCGTTGCTTAATATAGTAATTTCATATTTTTCCAGTTGAAATGAGAAAATTTGCGCATCACGAAATTCATCAATTTTCAATCCATCCAGGGTTCATACTCAATTTGGATAAAAAATTCCATGACTTTTTCATGACTTCATAAAAATTTTCATGACCTTGTTACACGAAGAGAATAGTACTATTTAATGTCAAACTTGCCAATTTTTTCGGAAATGGGCATTAGAAAAACTTTTACATGAGTGCCATTACCTCATCGGAGCACTTACTTGCGACTGAAAAAATATCAGTGCACACTACTGAAAGTAATAAATTATTCTTATTTGTTTTCATCACATAAATTCAAGTAAAATTAAAATATAATGAATGCGATACACTGATGTTTAAATGTCTAATAATTATTTATTAAGTAGGGCAGAATAGTAATGAATGGGATAAAAATTGAATCAATTAAAAATAATAAATTTACTTCATAAAAACATTGCCCTTTGATGTCAATAGTGCATCTAATCACTCATGTAACTGGACAGCATATTAATTCGTTCATTAAAGTAAAGCTACTTTTTACAGTAAATTCATTTTTCCAAACCAGATATTTCAGCTGGCTAAAAGGATCAGTTTCGTGAGCTACATGTTGGGCACTACTGTTTTAGAGTATTGGAATTCCCCTATTTCTATGTTCTATATTGCCTGACTATAGTCTTCATTTTAAAACCTTCAACATATCAAAATAAATTCCGATAAATTTAATAATGAACTTTTTACAAGTAGTTGAAACGAACTCGGATGCAATTTTATTACTTTTTGAGGGGGCGTGGCAAACTCAAGAAAGTGGGAGTCCACTACTACAGAATATAAAATATAAGAAGTACTGAAAATAATGGTGGGTTCAAAATTAGTAATGCCCCAGTAATAAAATCACATCACAAAAAAGGTGAGCGGCTGTTACAGAAGCGGATGAAATTGGATTCCAAAACTCGGATTTGTTTTTGAGATCGTTCAATTTATATGCAATATTACTAAATCACTAGCGCTCTTTTTGCAATTGTTGCTTTCTTACTGCCCAAGACATTTTTCCATGACTTGAAATAAATTTCCATGACTTTTATGAAAATATTAATTTTCCATGACTTTTCCAGGCCTGAAATTTGTTTATTTTTTTTCCATGACTTTCCAGGATTTCCATGACCCGTACGAACCCTGTCCATCTTAACGCTGATTTTTAAGTGTTTTTGCTAAGCATGCTTACTTCCTCTGATCTTTCAAAGAATGGGGATTGTACTTAAAATAAAATTTATCTTTTTTTTTTTTTTTTTTTTTTGGAAGTGGAGAGCATATTTTCAAACAAAAAGGGGGAGAGATTAAAATCAAATAATGTTTATTTATAAATTAGGTAAATTTTTTTTCTCAAATCAATCTCAACTTCAAACATAATTCAGATACCTTTACTAGAAACAGTCTTATGACAGGTGTTTAAGACTTAAGAACTACACTTTTATTACTCATAAAAATATTTTTTTAAATGCTATTAGTTAAATTGATATCGATATTCACTATGAAAAGTAACTAATAAACAAAACTTTTACCTAGCTCATTAGCCATCCGTCAAACGGCAATCGGCACTCTTCAAAGATTTTGAGAACGAAAAATTTGAGTAAGGCATCATATTACTGCACTTTCAGTATTAGAAGCAAAAATATCTCTGTCGGTGTTTAAATCAGGGAACCACACCGGAAATAACTAGATATAAAATATCAATTTGTTGAAAGGTCAACCACAGAGATAGCAAAAAAGTAGGATAAACTGCCTGATAAAGACCCTTATGAGACCGATTGTTTTGTCTGTCAACTATCTGAAGGATGGGCTGCAGGTAGCAATCAAAAGAAACGAAGGGCATAAGATTATCTGAAGGTGGCACGAGAGGGAGGCGTGCAAAAACGATGCATAGATTAAAATTTTTCAAATATCCCGCCTCGTCTCTTCATAGCTGGAGATTAGATAACTAAGTTTGGTGAGACTTTTGTTTACAAATTTACTGGAGTTCTGCCAGATTTTTTTTATGCTAAATATTTAAGTCTGGTAACAGGGGTGCCCACAGGGGGGTGGGATATGGCGAAGTTGAGACAAAGTTGTGGGGGGGAGGGGGTTGTACTTTTTTTAAACTTTATTTATTTTTATTTATTTATTGATTTATTTTTTATTTACATTATTTATTTCATTTTATTTTGTTAATGTTTTATTTCATTTATTTATTTAGTTTTACGTGTGTGTGCATGTCACTGGCCTAGCACAGAACTTCTTTACTAATAATAAAGCTGAAAGTCTCTCTGTCTGGATGTACGGAGGATGTCTGGATCTCTGTGACGCGCATAGCGCCTAGACCGTTCGGCCGATTTTCATGAAATTTGGCAAAAAGTTAGTTTGTAGCACGGGCGACAAAAACATTTTGTCGTTCGGTCTACATTGTGTGGACTTTTCGTTCTTCTTTTATGCACTGATGAAGGGGCTTGCATATGACGTCCCCGAAACAGCTGTTCGCTGAGTTTTTAACTCTATTTTATTACGTTATTTGTACTTAATGCACGTTGTTGTCATTATTACTCATTCCATAGTACAAAGTTTTCGACTGCTTTTTTACAAAAACGATGTATGTTTGATTTGTGTATTACTCTATCCAATTTATCTTGCCTTGTTGCCTTATTAACGTTGGTTATTACATCAGTGCATTTGATCTGTTGCAGCAGAGGGTGAAGGCTGACTTGGTCGCAGTCTCAATAAAAGTCTTTGAATAATTTCGCAAATTTTACCTGTCATGCGAGTCATCTAGCGTTTCATCCAAGTTTCTGTCACCTCTTACAGAGTCGGGTCGAATATTGATGACTGCTCAGCTACTTCATCGAACATAATTTTTTCAAGGTACCACCCACATTTATATTATTAGCTTCACGGTGGCAAAGACATCGTCAGGCTCTTCCTACAGGTATAGAGAGCATAAATAAACGAGCTGATGTGTGCATCACATGACTTCCTTTTACACCAATTTAATGCTATTTCCCTATTATTGCAATTTTAATGGGATTCTCTCTCTAACTCTTTAAATATCACTAGCAATGGCCACATTGAAAGCAGATTAAAAAAAAAAAAAAAATCGCCAAATTTTTCGCCAAGTTGGCGACAAAACTTGGCAACCAAAAGACTGGCGATATATCGCCAAGTGACCGCCAAATTATAACACCACTTGAGTTTGCATCGAAATTAACAATGATTTCCCCCCAAAAAGGTGCAAAAGACCCCTTTAGAAACACCCGAATGCAACCAAAATAGGAGGTGCACAACTAGACCCCACTACGAGTCTATGTACCAAATTTCAACTTTCTAGGACATACCATTTTTGAGTTATGCGAGATACATACGCACATACGCACATACACACATACGCACATACATACAGACGTCACGAGAAAAGTCGTTGTAATTACCTCGGTGATGGTCAAAATGGATATTTCGCGTGTCTATACATTCTTAGGCACTTTTCCGCATGTGGTCGAATCGAAAAAAAAACTCAACATTCATTTGGGGGTGAGCAAAATGGAAATTAAGGGCGATTTTTGAGTGAAAATTTTTTCGCGAATACAATACTTCCTTTTTTGTAAAAGGAAGTAAAAATGCGAAGTTTTTCATTGCTTTCTTCTTTGGAAAAAAAATATTGTACACTTTTAGTAAGTTAAAGGTTTCGAGCGCATTCCTCAAGTTTACAGAAGCGTTCCAACATTGCATTCAGGCTACTCCAGCGGATTTTGCACACTGTAATACACTTTCTCAATATCCTCTAAAGCCCACTTTTCTGGGTTTCAATACTTAGTAATGGTTTTCGAAAAGGCCTATAATTTTTACGCATTTTCGCAATTCCTAAAAGTATTAACACTGAAACCTCCCCCCCCCCCCCCCCCGAATGCGAATTCCAATTCATTCTCAGAAAAATATACGTAATTTTTTATTGTTTTCTTGTTAAATGGCAAATCTACTGTTCAGCATATGAGACTAAGTTTTTCTTGCTCTTTGACAGACAGGAAGGTGATTAAAATTTCAGATGATACATGTTAAAATATTCGTGTTATGGACGGCAAAAATTGTGAAACATTTACATGCAAAATCATTGCGGGATAAAAAATAAAAACTCCCGAGGGATTTTGCTTTCAATCCCGCGGGGATTATTCCTGCTAAATATCATGCAGGATTCGGGATCGGAATTGGAAACCCTACTAACAAAGTATCAACTGAATTAATACTACTAAAATTTCATTTTGACCCTTCATTAACCGTGTATTGCATTAGTTTGCTACCCTTTTTCTTTTTGTTTAATGAACGTATGTATAGTATAAAATTAAATGAAATAGAGCATAAAATTTTAGAAATTCAAATTCTTAAAAAAAAACGAATTTTTATACTTTATGAATACCTATTATCACTGTTGCTATATTACTGTTGCAATCGCTCCTTAACTAAAATGCACAAATGTACAGTAAATTTTGTGCTTTAATATAGATTTGTTTTTAAAGAGTTATGAAATTTAAACAAATTTCAGAGATTGAGAGGGAGAAGATTTCTCTTTTCTGTGTTGCTTTGACACGAAACTTCAATAACTCCCAAGGGCTATTTCATTCTTCATGTTATTTCAATTAAGTTATATCAGGTAATCATAAAATATTGTTAAAAATTCTGTAAATAGTAATTATTTTTGTGATTAATTTGTTGTAATCTGGCTAAATTTGGCATTTATTCCATTATTTTTCATCTAAAATTAACTTAGTAACGTAACCTGTAAATAGTTTCTTGTTATAAATATACAACCCCCCCGACATTCGTATGAAGTATATGGTCCCCGGATAACATTTGTGAATGGAATAAAAAGAAAACATCGAGAAGCATTACGAATTTTGTCGAAACTTCTCTAGGATTTGTAAATAGCCTCCGCGCGTGATAAAGAGTTAGTTTTGCTTTTTAAACTGTCGGAATTTCGTATGAACCGTTAGCTCTGTTATTGTGTGTATTAGTCTTTGCGCTGTGTTTTCGCGTATTTTGATGTAAATACGTGTGCAACCGTTGAGTTTACGGTGTTAATTGATCTTTGCCTAAATGCTATGGTTAATGTAGCAGTTGCTAACGATATTTCTTGTACATAGTTGTAAATAAATCTCCTGTGCTTTCTCAAGAACTGTGTGGTCATTTAAAGAATTTCTTGAAGTGGCTGGACTCGTAACAATATTGCAAGTTATATAACATTCAGTTATTAATTAGCGTTAATAAAATATTTATGGATCCAATTAGAAAAGGGAACTTTTCAAAGCATTATTTTTTAATGATACAATTAATGGTATCTATTTAATGAGAATGCGGAAAAAATATTTTGCATACAAAATTCATATTTCGTCATTTTTTCAGCATCAGTTTAAGTTTTTGACAGTTTAAACCAGTTTTTGACGCAGGTCCGTCATTTCACCTTTTTCCGGGGGAGGGGGGCAAAGGGTGTGTATTCAATGTAAATTTCATCGGAAAACACTAAAAACCACTCCCACTTTTAATCAAAACATAAACTTTGCAAAACCAGGGGAAGGGGTCCATTGACCACCCTCCCCCCCCCCCCTCTCGATCCCTCTAAATGACGGGCCTGTTTTGACGCTTGTCAAGTCAAAAAAAAAGCTTTTTACGTCAGGGAAATACATATTTATATTATTCATCAATGATAAATAGTTACTACAAAAGAAAAAAAATTGATTTTATGCATTCAATTTGCTACTACTTAGATACAAGTTTTAACACAAAAAGGGGGAAAATAAACTAAAATCTACTTTACTAAAGCTATACGTGTAATATAAACAATACTAGAAGAACTTGAACATCAATTGAAATTTGAGAACTATATGAATACAGACAGAGAGAGAGGAAAAAAAAGCATACCCCTACTAGCCAACTGATCCTCAAATCATCGAAGCTCATCCAAGTGATACCAGGAAAAGAATAGCACCCATCATTTCTCCCCTGGCAGCAAATGTCTTAGATATAATCCAACAAATCGTCATAAAACAGAGAAAGCTCCATAATTAGATGAAAGCCAACTTGCAGAAGTTTGTACAATGCAGCAGCTGTAGAAGCGATTACCTGAGAAACTGCTATTTTACAGGTGTCGTTAAAAACAAAGGGGTGTCGAATGGAATGTAGACAAACATGCTGCTGAAACAGTTCTATTTACCTTTTTTTTTTAACCATTGAAAGTTTAAGACCAAAACATTCATGTGAACTTGCAGTAGTAATGACGTTTTATTAAAAAATCTGACGATATTATAAACATATTTTAAGCTTCTTCCCCCTGCCTCCCCTGTCCCTTATAAAGGCTGGCACTTTACTGTTCGATAAAAAGCTCTTTCAAAACAACTTAATGTTTTGAACTTACCGTAAAAAGTTCAAAAGCTGTTAATTTGCACAACCTGACTTCCGCACGACGGTACATTGCTGCATTAACACAGATCAACTATCAGCAACACTGAACTCAATGTACTTATACTTACACCGAGCAATAATAACCAGTATTAATTAGTAACGTTTCTGCCCTATTTTGTGCCTGGACGATTTGGTGCTTTTTACTGACACCCAAGCAGTTTCAAAAATTTTTCGTACCCAAAACCGTACGTTCGTTCATATACGGGGGGGGGGGGGGGGAGGATTTTTCAGCATGTCCCTTCCCCTGAAATAGATATTCTGCATCCGCCCTTGATTGCGCGAAGTCTGTAAATCCACTATACTGTCAAAAATTAAACAAATTTAGAAGAATTTTAACATTTTTAGGCCACGTAGTCCCCCCCCCCCCAACCAACTGATTAGAGAGTTTTTAAACCATTGCAGAGAGTGGCATCAACAGTGGGCTGGAAAAAAAAAGGCGGGACAGGATGGTTCCAAACGAAGCCCGCAGAACCCTGAAGCCACCGAGCTTCAAACAAAGGTTTTATGGATTGGATTAAAAGGCAAAAAGACTCTAAAGGGCCGCTCACAAATGACGTCACGTCTTGAGGTTGGAGGGGTTCATGAAATTGTGAGCTTGTGACGGGGGGGGGGGAGGAAGGCTGTAACAAAATCTGCGACATCAAGCTATTTTAAAAACAAAATGTTAATGGAGTGACGTGTGACAAGGAGGAGAGGGTAAGATGAAGTGTGACAAAAGTGAGTGGGAGTCAAATATTATGGGGGGAAAAGTGACATCATTTATGAACAGCCCTTTCACATGAAATAGGCGACTTTCGATCACATGATATGAAAGAAATAATAATAATGCCCATATAAAAATAATATGCAAAAAGTGAAGGATAGGTATTTTTAAATTTCACTACTTATAATTTATCTCTTATCAATGTTCTTTTGACAGACAGACGATAAAAACAATGAAGGATGAAAAGATTCATTTTCATATCAAATTAGCTAACAGCAAACAATTACAATAAAACCTAGGGTGCCGTCTGAAACAAATGAAATTTGAAACTAGAAAAGCAGCGATAATGCTATCTCGTTTGACAGTCAGATTCGCTAACAAGTGTTTCACCTTTAGCCCTCAATCAAACATTACATCATATTATAAAATCTTCTTGGTGCAGCAATCAGGGGCACCCCGAACTTTTGGGAAGGCGGAAATTCTCAGTTTGCCGAATAATACAATACTAGTATGTATACATAAGTACAACTAATGTAAAAAGACACTCGTGCATTAAATAAATTGCAACACTGCAATTAGCCGAATAAGGACATTTTTGGGACGTCACAGTGACGCCTCCATGGGGCACCCCTGACAGTAATACTTGAAATGTGACGTTTTTTGAAATTTACAAAAATGCGAAATTCAAAGTTGGCTATATTTAAAAAAGGAAATTACTTAATGACAAAATTTCCAGGGGTATCATTATTTTTTTTTAATTCCGTTTTT
Organism: Uloborus diversus; assembly: GCF_026930045.1. Lineage (NCBI taxonomy): Eukaryota > Metazoa > Arthropoda > Arachnida > Araneae > Uloboridae > Uloborus > Uloborus diversus. The sequence continues at coordinate 21,968,704 of NC_072734.1, read as the reverse complement.
TTAAAGGATGTCCCCCTTCCCCTGGGTTACGTTCAACTTTATAGTGACGGAATATTTTATTTATCTAAAAATGACAATTTGACGTATTTAATTGGAAAATTAAAGGTGACACAGGCTTATAAAATTAAAAACAGATGTGTCGCAAAGACATACGATAGAAATGAAGCTTTTGTACTACAAGTAAACATTTTAATCATTCATCAATTATTTTTTAGAATAGCATAGTTTGTGTCATTAGTCATGTTCATAAAATTATATACATAAGTGTCACCAAATAAAACAAGTGATGAAACCTCTCAATTCTAAATTTTCAAGGAACCGTGAGAAAAATGCAATTGTTGTTCCATTACGTGTGGTTTTTACATTCTTAACTGTCACTTCACTCGTACGTTTTTGTCTCACGTCACACTTGTGTTCTTTCTGCGCCTGACTTAGCCATATTCACAACAAAATTAAAGGTAATAGATTATAAGAAAAAAAAAAAAAACAGGGTTAGTAGGAGTTCAACTTTTGTGTATGTGCCCCTACTCTACAGCATCGTAGTTCCTAAACGGGTGAACCGATTAAATTTATTTATTTATTCATTTATTTTTCTTTGAAAGGTGTCTCTATCAAGAGTGTTCTAGCTATTATCTATTTGAATTGGTCTTTTCTTACGTTTTAAAATTTCAAGTAATTTTTATGCTTGTAATCCATCACAGTAAAATTTCCTTTCATTCAACTCATCCAAAACATCAGCAAAGTCAGCGGATCATCATTCCACTTGACGGCATTTGCGAAACAGACGACAAGCTCGAATGAACGTAACACAAGGACGGCAAGGACAAGAGAAGCAGTTGAATACGGGGAAACAAAATTGTGAAATACTAGCTTTTACTCGCGGCTTCGCTCACGTTAATATAGGTTATTTTAATCGATTCAGGTCAATGGTCAACACAGGCATATCAGGGCTAGAAAAATATTTAAAATTTTACATGCCCTACTGGGCATGCTTGTCTAAAACATACATGCACGAATAAAATTTTTACGTACCCAGTTTTCGTTATTGTATATAACACTAATCAGACAGAAAGTTAATTTAACAGCTTTATATCTGAATCAAGAATTATTTGTAAACCAGAAAAAAATTAGTTTAAAGAAATACTACATACTAAGCCGTCGTTAACATATACAAAAAAATGAATTATATAAAGAGCAATATCACTCCCATACAAACTAGAAACAGCAAACTCTATTTCTATTCGACTTAGGGCAATCCCTGTTGTGGTAAACAAAAACATTATCTTTACACTTTACTTAAGGCAGAGCGCTCAGTGACTTCGCCAATTATTCTGAATGATTTTATGTTGGTAAAAATATGATTTTAGCAGTACCGCTTGAAATAAATTTTGAGCTCCCATTAGAATGCGGTAATTTTTCACAAAATTACGAAATAATAAAGTTTTAGGGGAAATATTTGATTAAAAAAATGACATTCCCAGCCGGGCATGTACGGGTAAAAAGTTCAAGCCTAATCGGAATTTTTACATGCACCGGGCATGCCGGGCAATATAATTTTCGAGCCCTGAGGCATATGATCAATGTAAAAAAGTATAAAACCATATGGGTATTTCAGTTTTTGGGGGGTGACCCACTTACCCCAGTGTCCCACTTCCCCCAATCAACCCTACTTTTGAATTTATTTGGTAAATTTTGTTTCAGTATATGTAACCTATAATTTACATATTTATAACTGTAATCATCGTTATGTGTTTACATTTAAGAGCAATAGTTTACATCCAATATGAACAATTTACGTCCGACACCGAAAATTTACGCCCGACACCAAGCTAAAAATATTTTTTTTAATAATCTTATTCCTTATAATATCATTTGAAAACTGTGATATGTGCTTCAATCATAAGTGTACTTTAGAATTATACTGTTTTTAAAATTAAAATGTAAGCCAATTGACAGACTTTTAATAATTTTTAAGTGAAATATCAACTTTACTATTTACGTGTTTACGTCCGACACCAACTCTTTAAATTTTTTTAATTTATACTTTAGGGATCTATTTTGGGAAACTGACATGATTTTTTATTCAGTGGGATGTAGTAAGTATCTTGTAAATAAATTTGATCATTTTGGAACAGTTTATATTTGGTAAAGGGGCATTCCACGGTATTTTTGACATTTATGTAGAGTCCGTAACGTGACCTTTTTTGCCATAACTTTTTAACTTACTGTTTGATTAGCATATTATTTTATTTTGATCTTTTCCTACCAACACAACAGCTCAAATTAAAATAATTTGCAAATCAAACGGTAAATTAAAAAGTTATGGCAAAAAAGGTCACGTTACGGACTCTACATAAATGTCAAAAATACCTTGGAATGCCCATAAATGGAATTAAAACTGAGAAATTTTTCTTCATTTTTTACGTCTGACACCATGGAATTGCTCTTCTTGATTATCTAACGTGGAAACGCTGTAGAAAGATTAAGACCATGCCTTGTTTGAAAAATCGGACATTTTAAAAAATTAATTTAAAAATAACTGTTGGGAAAATGGAAGTATTTTCTGGGCCCATGTTATTATTTTTGCTTATTCTATCAATTTCAGTGACTAAAAGTAGTACTTTTAACCTGAAGCAATCCATGCGCTTCTAAATTAGACAACCAGACATCCTTAACTTGGGCGTGCATTTTAATGAGCAAGAAAGTTTTAGAGTGTCTTTTATATCACTTGCTTCACTCGTCTGTTGTTATTTTAGTTATTCTTACATTTTAAAAGCTGCTGCTTTTTGAAACAAAATGTTATGATCCGAATATACCTTCTGCCGAAAACAGCGAAATAGAATCATCGGATACCACGTGACGAAGGAGGAGTCAAGTGCCTTCTCGTGGAAAACGGACAATAAATAGATTGTTATTCGGCAGCATAAAATAAAATACAGCTTTCAGAAAATTTTAGAAAGTAATTTCACGAGGTACGAGCATGAATAATTTTTTGACATTCGATACAGGGCTTCACCAAACTTTTTTTGTGTGGGGGAAGTGGGGATTTTCAATTTACCGAATGAAACTTCAACTTTTCCCAAACGATAAAATATGAACATGCAAACAACCAACATCTGAAAAGAAAAAGCATTAGGAATAAAAAAGAGGGGGGGGGGACTACAATTTTGCAATTGTCTCCAAATGTGCGGGGTCATCATACAAAATTTGCCGATCAAAGAATTTTTTGAGAAGTCACAGCGACCTATCATCAGCACGTCCCTGAGTGAATACGGCATTTGAATTCATTTTACAGTGGATATAAATATCGATTAAATGTAGTAGACCGAAAAAAAAGAAACGTGTTTTGAATTGGGCTTCAAGCCAATGCAGCATTTCTCTCCGGGTGGTGTTCTTTAATTCTGATCTTGGCAGTCAAATGAAAAGGCCACTCATTCCAAAACAGAAAATAAAAGAAACAAACGAGGGGATTAGCTTTTATCAAGGTTGCAAGAAGTCATTAAAAAATAAATTTAAAAAAACTTGAAGCTAATCAAAAATTGAATTAGGTAGAAAATGTTTCTCTGTCTGCAATTTTCTTCTCTCGAACTTTCTTTTTACTTCCTTTTACAAAAAAGGAAGCATTGTATTCGCGAAAAAATTTTCACTCAAAAATCGACCGTAATTTCCATTTTGCTCACTCCCGAATGAATGTTGAGTTTTTTTTTTTTTTTTTTTCGACTCGACCACACGTGGATAAGTGCCTAAGAACGTATAGACACGCGAAATATCCATAATGACGATTCCCGAGTTAATTACAACGAATTTTCTCGTGACGTCTGTATGTACGTATGTATGTCTCATAACTCAAGAACGGTAAGTCCTAGAAAGTTGAAATTTGGTACGTAAACTCCTAGTGGGGTCTAGTTGTGCACCTCCCCTTTTGGTTGCATTCCAGTGCTTCTAAAGGGGTCTTTTGCCCCTTTTTGGGGGGAAATCATGGTTAATTGTGATGTAAACTCAACTGGTGTTATAATTTGGCGGACACTTGGCGATATATCGCCAGTCTTTCGGTCGCCAACTTGACGACAAATTTGGCGCTTTTTTTAAAATCTGTTTCAATTTGGCCACTGTTGGTGGTATTTAGAGAGTAAACTATTGAATCACATTAAAATTGCCAGTAATGGGGAAATGACATTAAATTGGAGTAAAAGGAAGTCATGTGATGCACACATCAGCTTGTTTACGTTAGTATTTTTAAAAAACCACTAAAATCAAGTATCAAATTAATCAAAAAGCGGAGGCTACAGGTGACAAATTTGGCGATTTTTTTAATTTTATTTTATTAAATCTGGTTTCAGTTTGGCCACTGTTGGTGATTTTTGAGAGTAAACTATTGAATCACATTAAAACTGCCAGTAATGGGGTAATGACATTTAATTGGAGTAAAAGGAAGTTATGTGATGCACACATCAGCTCGTTCTTTTTTGTCATTAACTAACCTTAGAAGCTATATTTAACTGTACTAAACCAGGACATTTCTGGTGACGACCAAACCAGGGTTAGCCGGATTGAACCCAATGGGGTTTTTTTTTTTTTGAAAAAACCCATTAAAAAACCCATTATATAGCTCACTTTTGGGTTTTTTTAAAAAATTTCTGAGAAATTTTTTAAAAAAGCAAATAATTTAAATACTTTTACAATGTATTTATTTATTTATTTATTTTTTTTTTGGTCTTCACCACAGACAATGGACATAAAAAATGAATTTTAAACTTTAATAGTATTTCTTAACACTTAACGGCATTAAAAAAATACTTTAAAAATTTTAAATAAATATATTTAACTTTTTTCTTTAAATGGTCACTAAATAACTCAAATTATCTTGACTAAGTCCTGTCATGTCTGATTTTCTCAATATTTGTAGATTACACAGAGGAAACTAATCTAGCGAAAAGGCTTTTATGTGAATTATTTTCTGCAAACCAATAGTCACAAATCTCGAATAAACAAGGTATATTTTTTTAGAAATTAACAGGCTTTACAAACGGTTGGACAGAAAACAGAATGGGATATACAGTATTTTCATTATCTTATGAAAAAGTTTAACATATGTTACTCTGCACACAGAAATAGAAAAACAGGCAACATAAAATTCAAAGAAATGTTTTGATTAAACTGAAATTCAGTAAAAAAAGGATTTAAACTACTTGAGGTTCTACATAGTTTTGCATAACAAAATGAAATACAATAAAGTAAAATGAAAAAAAAAAATGCTTTAATTAAAAACGAACAATAGATTTTATCACTCAAGAAGTAACTTTGCCCCAACTGCTTTTGAACAGCTGTTGGTAATCATGGAAACTAAAAAATCTGAAGCTTCCCTTTTCTTGGGTTTCGTAGTCTTTTATACTTTTTTTCAGAAAACGCTGAATTTTAACTAGCTTTCCAGCTTTTTTTTACCCCAAGACAATTTTTGAGCTTTGTTCGTATACTTACGTAACAATATGCTTTAAGTATCCCGCATTTTCTCAAAAAAAAGACAAAGAAACCTACATTCGGGTAATTCCACCGTTAATGACTTAACAATCAGACATTAAATACGCATAATTTCAATTTCGTTTTGTAAAAAACTAGAATTTTTTTTTCTGCTGTATAGTTTGGTGTCATTTATGCTATCAAAAATTTGGGTGCAGATTGCTTGATTACAAAAAGTAACAAAAATTAAAAACTGCCTGTTATGGACGTAACTCAAAAAACAGCAAAATGTATACATTGTCTTACAATTGGCAATATTCCAGTAAATTATTCATAGACAGGGGCAGACTGGCTATGTGGGCATTTGGGCAAATGCCAGAAGAGCCGGTTCCCCCGAGGACCGCCGAAAAGGGATCAGAGCCTTAGACCATGCAGGAGCGAAATTATCGGGCCACGGCCCCAAAGGGATACCGATAGCTCGGGGAAAGGTTTTTAGAGCATTTTGGTGTACCGTAAAACTTTTCATGGGGGCCGGGGTCAGGGTCAACGAGAGGTCATGTTAGCCTAGTCGGAAACACAGAGCCGCCGAGCACAGCTCCTTGTCAGTCTGGTCACTGGGGCCCCTCCCGCAGAAAACTTATGCCACTCCAATTCCAATCCGGGCCCTTTCAAGTACCCTGTCCTTATTTTACAACTAGGCTAACATGGCCTCTCATCGATTCTGCGGAAACAAGGTGCCTGGCTTGGAGTCCAAGCAGTATAACTTTTATGAAGCGGGGTCCGCCTCGATTCTTAGCGGCCGTGTGGCCCCCTTATAACGCATCTTCATACATATATGTGTGTGTGTTTGCATGATGCATAGTGGTTTTAAGATATTTTTAGTGAGTGTTTTGATCTCTTCTCATTCTCTTCGCAACGCTGCTATTTTAGTAAAGGTTGTGTTGTTGTGTATGAAGAGAGGGGGGGGGGGTTGCATGTAATTTCCACTGGGGCCTGGTTAAGCTTACGATGACTTTGTTCCTAGTCCTTCTTGGATGGAAAAAAGCCGGCCAAGAATTACCCATTGCCACTTGTTTTATTTTTCACAGTAAATGCAGCTTACTATTTTAATAAAACTAGAACCTCTTTTTAGTGTCGAAAGTAAGAAAAATCTCTGGTTCAATATTTAAAGCTTTTCACATCTGTGTGTGGCCTAGTGATTCGCTTCAGGTAAGTTTCGCTTCAGGAGCCGCTTTTCATGATAGTCATTTTTTACAATCTAGCACTTTAAACTTTCTCTTCCTTGCAGGGATTGCCCTAAGAAAATAATGGTGTTAATCGAAGACGTTCCTTTTGACAAGAAAGAAAATGGTAAAAAAGAAACAGCTGTAATTGGGTGGGGCGATCCTATCATCTCGTAACATGCATTTCTTGAAGTTCACTTGAATAAAAAGCAACAAAAGTAACCTTCTTCCAATTCATCTGAAGACATGCTATCTTACTTTTTTTAGGATGGTTTTTTGTCAAAATACTCATTTTAGAGTGACCAGTACTCATTATATCTTATCTAAAATCTCCCTCTCGGAGGAAGAATAGGAGCAAAGCTGTGGGAAGTACACATCAATACAAAACAGCGGAAATGCTCAAATATCCCTTTTCTACAATTAAACGTCATAAAGCTGTCAACATGATGTGTCTCTCTCAGTTTGACGAAACGGACGAAAGCTTGTGTCCCCGATTGGCCTAGGGGAAAATTGCAACACTGTTCCATTGGTCATAGTCCCTGTTTCAAGAATTGGGAGCCCCTTATGCCCTCATCAACTGCTGCCAGTCTGCTATTCTGCCTATTTTACTCAAATGCTGACTTGAGCAAAATCGCATTTTGTGCCGAGTGGTTTATTTTAGGGCAGCAAAGTCAGACTGATTTTGGGGTAAAGGTGAAATAGTTGGGAGCCGAAGGTTTAAACTTTCAAGAATCCGAGTCGGTCATTTTCCCTCTAAGTCAGCAACTCAGCCAGTAGTGCTTGTGAAGTTGAAGTCGAACTGATTTTGGCATAAAAAAGTCGGAGTCGAAGGTTCTAAAACTCCCAGAGTCGCTCATTTTCCCTCAGACTCCGCAGCCCTGGTATATTTTATGTTCATTTTATAACTCTGCAATTTTTTTTTTTTTTTTTTTGTTCCAAAAGTCGTCCTACAGAATGAAATATCCCATTCAGATGCTTTTGAATATTGATCTATTCAAAATGAGGACTGTCAAAAAAATCTGGGGGGGGGGGGGTGTCACACCCCAAGCACCCCCTTTTCGTCACGTCCCTGTTGGGCACTATATTATGGGAAAAGTATTAACACATGACTATGAGAAACATTGGAACTTTGTTTGAACACACAGTCAAACTTCGTTAACACGAACTCGATGAGTACATGAAAATATCAATCATATTTCCGGGTGGATAATACGTAAATTTGCAAAAAAGCACATAGAATCAAATCACAGCTCTTAAAATTGAAGTAAAAGTGTGAATCGTAAGAAATCCAACCAAGTATTTCATTCTTATGTTTAAAAACGCCCCATAAATTTCAACTTTAATTTTGTAAACAGAAATTAGTTCTCTTAGAACATCATCGATGGCAGCAGGATCTACTCTTAAGTGTACTTTGGAATTCCTCACATGAACAGTTACGATTCTCATCTTTAGCAGTAGCGGCTCGTGGGAGAGGCCAGAGGGGTGCCGGGCCCCCTCACTTTTTCATGCAATAATTCAAAAAAAAATTTTAATTATTTTTCTCTTTTTTAGTGCGTACGTGCATGAAATTAATAAAAATGGATTGTACCGTATTTTCTTGCGTACATCCGTGGATTATACGTTGCCATTATCTGGTTTCTTTTCCTCTACACCAACGCATTAAACCTCAATATTTACAGCATGAATTCCCCGATACCCCCCTTAACCGATACCCTGCCTTACTCGATTCAGGCTATGTAAAATAAACAAGATACAGTAAAAGAAGAAGCCTTCATTTGCACAAGATTAGACAGTTTGCTCCTTTCTTGACTCTTTATCTTCTAGTAATTAGCATACTGTATTGAAAATTTAGAGAAGAAATCATTATTTTTTAGATTATTTTTTGTATTAGTTTTGAATGTACTTTAAAAGTTATTACTTTTTTGCATTTTTCAATTTACAGGGTGGCGACAGGAACTGTGAAAAAAAGTTCCCTGACTTTTTCCTGATTAAGTTCACCAAATTTCCCCGATTTACATTACCAATGATAATGGTTTTCTTTCATTGCTCTACTTGAAATCCATTGTATGTTTGTATAAAATGCAGTGTTTTAAACGTTTTAAGTTGTGTAAAGTTGTTGAACTAAAGATATATTTTTAAAAGATGCTACTTTTTTAATAAAATGGTTAAAAAAACCCTACAAAACAGTATATTAAATTTTTCTACAATGAAAAAATTATAGAAAATTATTTTAAAAAAATGCTTTACTTCCAGAAACCACATAGCATAAGAAATTTAAGAAACTATTAAAATTAAGAAACTTTTTTTATTGAAAGTTCAATTTTAGCAATTAAATTAAAAATGCGAAGAAGTAATAACTTTTAAGCTTTTATACTATTAATTCAAAAACCAAAGATTTCTTCTTGAAATCGTGATTACAGTACTCTAATTACTTCGAGACAATGGAATAAAGGCAAAGGAGCTAAGGCATTAATGAAGGCTTCCTCTTTGCCTGTATGGTTGTTTATTTTACGTAGCATTGAAAGCATAAAAGGAAATTTCAAGCTAGGTAAAATAAACAACCTAACAGACATAGAAGCAATCTTAGGAAGTTCATCCTGTGGTTAATAAGTAAGATTCAATACTTTGACGTTGAGGAAAGAAGATGAACAAATATGCGGCAGTGTATAATCGCACCTCATTAATTTTACTTTTTTTTGAACAGATAATTGGCGGAAAATGAGTAGGGAATTAGAGTACTTAATTTTGTACAGCAAAAAAAAATTTTCTTTATAAAATCAATTTTCCCTGATTTTTTGTTACTTTTTCAAAATTCCCTGATATTTCCCTGACTTTTCCCTGATTAATAAAGTTCCCTGACTTTTCCCTGATCTCCCTGATCTGTCGCCACCCTGATTTAGTTTCTGAAATTATATTTTAAATCAAAACTTCATATTTTTGAATTTTATTATCTGTGGATTATACAAATTCTTAAAAAAAAAAAAAAATCCAGGGGAAAGCTCTAGAACCCATTCCCGTTAAAATCTTCATAGGTTCATGAAATACACCGCCAGCTCAATCATTTCCAGCTGAGAACTTCAGTTTCTTGCTTATTAGCGTTCATCAGCCCGGCATAGGAAAGTGACTGAGCTGGAGATGGAAAACCTCTTAAGGAAGCCAAGACTGCCAAACAAACTGGTAGCTAATATAGAATTAGCACTGACCAGACGAGTGACCGAAGCAATGGTTCGGTTCAACTCGAGGATTGAACGCAAGGCATGGTGTATTCAGTAAATTACCGCTCAATAGCCAAGACTAAAGCAGAAATACATGAAATACACCGCCAGCTCAGTCATTTCCAGCCGAGGAATGCAGTTTCGTGCTTATTAGCACTCATCAGCCCAGCATAGGAAAGTGACTGAGCCGGAGATGGAAAACCTCTTAAGGAAGCCAAGAGTGCCAAACAAACTGGTAGCTCATATAGAATTAGCTCAGACCAGACGAGAGACCAAAGCAATGGTTCGGTTCAACTCGAGGATTGAACGCAAGGCATGGTGTATTCAGTAAATTACCGCCCCTTCATAGGTTGTCTACAACTGCGTTTTTGGAACTGTAATTTCAAAAAATTGGAGGGGGAGGAGGGGTTGATTTCTATCAAAAAAAACTAATGGGGAGAGTCCCCGAGCTCCATCTCGAACACTAACTTCAATAACTATGGCTTATAAATGCGTTTTAAAGCTTTAATTACAACAAATTTAAGAGGAGTCCCCTGTACCGTTCTTTCCCCTAACATCACCGAAGACCGTCTAAAATTGCATTTTTAAAACTACAAGTTTCAAAATTGAGAGAGTTGATGAGCAAATCAATCAAATTGATCAGATTTTTTTTTCTTTTTCCTATTGTGCCTCCCCCCCCCCCTTAAAAATTATTTTCTAGTTGCGCCACTGCTGTGTGTTGTGTCGTATGTACATATGTGCATATCGTCGTCTCAGAGCAACAGTAAGATATCTTAGTGTTATTTCTGGAATTAGATATCTTACTGTTGCTCTGAGGTGAAGATATATCGTTACAGGGACATTCCACAGAAAACAGTAATTTTGTCCCGCACAAAACACTACATATATTTTATAAAAAATAATAATTTAAAAGGATGATGAACAAAATTTTGTTGCTTAAGAAATCACAAACGCATGTGTGACTTCTTAAGCAAAAACTTTCTTCAAAAATTATTTCTTTTTTATGAAATATAGGAACCGTCACGTGCGGGGGAAAATGACCATTTTCAATGGAATGGGCACATACATTTTCTTTTCAATGGTTTAAATAATTATTTCTACACTAATGGTAGAGACGTACCGAGGACTCGGTAACTACTCGGTACTCGGCCAATTTGCCGAGTACTCGGTACTCGGCCAAATTCTGATCAGATACTCGGCCAATACCGAGTAGTTGCAAAAAATTGAATATTATCCAAGACAGATACTAAAATTTATAAAAAAAAGAGCAAGCATTATATTCTGCAATCATTTACAATTAAAATTTATAAGTCAAATTTAAATTTTAAGAATAATGAAGTTTGTAATGCTTTAATGGAATAAATCTTTATTTTAATGTCCCCAAAGTCAATAAAACTTATTTATTAAAAATTACGCAAAAAAGGTAAGTATAGAAAATATGGAATTTTTATATTAAAAATGGATTTTTGCAACAAACAAAATTTTTTTATAAGAAATATAAAAACACCTTTGCTTAAAAAATAAAAGGAAATAAAACAATGTTAAAAGCACAGTGCAGGAACACTGCAGACACGTGTATTGGCATTGCAAGGAATTCCTTTTTCAATGCACAAAATGGGAGCTTGTGGATTTAAAGGCATCCGACAAAGGTCGGATTTTTTTGTCGAATGTCTTTACATTCTTTAGCTCACATGTTATGCACTGAAAAAGATGTTCCTTGTAACGAGGGGGGGGGGGGGGCAAATTTGTTTTATCTGCTTTTAAAAATTATTTATGTTTGGCGGACTAGAACTATAATTGATTGGTATACAGTGAAACCCCACCTAGCGAACACCCCTCAAAGGCGAACAATTTTTAATTCCTCAGTTCCAATGCAAATAACATTATTAAACTCCTGTCCTGCGGACACCTCTCTATTGCGGATAAAAAAATTGTCCTGTTAGTGTCCGCATTAGAGGGATTTTACTGTAATTTGTTTTAATTCCAACTTGATTAATCATACCTTTTATTTATTTAATTTTAATCTTAAAAATATTTTTTTTGTAAATTTTTTGACACAAACAAAATTGTTTATATAATGCTTAGTTAAATTTCAGCAGGAAATTAGTTTTAAAAACTATTATTTGGACAAGGAGGTCTATACTACTATTCCAATAAGTTCAAAATTCATCACATGTGTGTCGGTGGTTCTTCTTAAAACATAATTGGTACTTGGTAACTCGGCCGAGTAGTGAAAGGCCGAGTACTCGGTACTCGGCCAAAGTGCTACTCGGTACGTCTCTACTAATGAGACATGTTTCCTTTATGTTGGACCCATAGCTTTCAAAATCTACAATTTGCTTTGTCATTGCTGTATTAATAGAGCAAATATAATAGCTTATTCATAAGCAAGTTACCAGAGGTTGACTTTGGATGTCCCGCATGTGACGTATGTAAATAAATTTTATTTTAAATACCAAAATTGTTTAATAAAAATATAATTATGTCAGGAGTATCTTTGCATCAAATGCAAAGAATAAAAAAACTCTTACCCCTGTTTCATTAAAATATTAAGAGATACAACGAAAAGTTAATAAAATTTAAACGTATTTTGTCCCGCACGTGATGATGGAATGGCCCTACAAGATTTTTTTTATTCAAAAAATGTCTTCCCATTGTTACACAAAAATTATTACTTTTTTTAAATTTTTGTTCGCGTAATTTTAAAGAAAATGCGACAAGTTATCAATACTTTGAAGAAAATAAAAAAGAGTTGGATTTTTCTTTTCTTTGTCAGCATAACAATTCTGAATCTGGCTCATGGATGCCGGGAGATATTTTTAGTTTTTTAAAATTTTGTTTATCTATTTTTATTTTATTTAATTTAAAGCAATCACTGAGATGCATTTTCATCTTTGTTAAAGTTAATTAACTTTTAATTTCTACATATTTCTCTGAAAACAATATTTTTGCATTTTTATAACTTGGTCTTGCTTAAAATAATATTACTCATTCAAAATAATTAGTTTTTAAAAGATTAAAAATAATATTACTAGTATTAAAAATATTGGATAAAAATTGCTGCAAGGGAAGCGTACTGCAGTGTCGAAGAGCGTAAAGGACAAAAATGTGATATTAATAATTTTCATGATGTACTTAGCAGCTTTTCGCTATCTAATTAAATTTTTATTTTTGAAAGTCAGGGGGCGAAAGTGCACCACCCTGCAATCATGGATATAAATATGATATTAATATCTTTCTTGATTTACTTAGTAGTTTAAGTATTTTGTAGCTTGTCCTGTGTTTAAAATGAATTTAATTCTATTAATTTAACACAAATAATTATTACAAAAAAGTTTAAATATTGAAAAATATGTTTAAAAAATTTTAATTTAAAACCAGGGGAGGGGGATGCGAGTGCACCCATGATCAGGCCCCCTTACTTTTTCAAGGCACGAGCCGCCACTGATCCTTAGCATGCACCAGAAAAAAGTTTTTTCTTCCTCCTGTAAAATTATCATAAGTCCTTCTGGCTATGAGCATTGGAAAATATAACAGCATGAATTTGTCTTTTTTTTAGTGAGCATTTTCTTCTTCACCATAATAAAAAGCATAAAAGGTAAAAGAATTTTACCTTTAGTGCTTTTTATTATGGTAAGGAGAGAATACTTCTTGTCATACACAGTACAGTTATAGATACCTAAAATTGTTCAATGAAATGTTTTGAGGAAAAAACTGGTCACATTAGGAAGAAGTCACACCCAGATCACATAACAGCTACAGCAGCTGTTATTTATTACCAGAACATGTCACAACCGTAATAAAAAAAAAAAAAAAAGAAGAAGAAAATGCTATTTTTATGCAGCAATGAAACTTACAAGAACAAAATAAAGTAATGTTTAGAAAAGATAACCTAATCCATGCCATCTCGCACAATATTACTTTATTGAGCTCTATGATTCTCCCCAAATCCTGTTCAAATTTCTAAACAATCAATGGACAATATAGACTGCTATAAGTCACGTATTTGTTTAACATTTATAAAACAGTTAATCATTTAAACGGGACTTCAGTTGGCAAAACACAAGTATTTTTCCGATCCATTAAACCATTATATCAGCTCAAAAAATTTGTCTTTCATAAAATACATCAAAAAGAATTATTTTCATATGCAAAGTTAAATACATTTGAAATTTAAAAAGAAATAAAAATGAAATTGTTCAAAGATGAAAAATACTTACATGTTTTAAGATTAAATAAATAACTGCTTGATCATTTAACTATTTCACATTACTGATGACAATAAAAATAAATAAGCATTTTGACATGCTCAAGTCTACCAACCGAAGAGTGGCAGTAATCAAATCTGCAGAAGCGTGTAATTGTGCCGCAGTCATTACTGATATTTTCAAAAATAGGCGGAGCCGGAGCCTCTTTAGCGATGACTCTAGCGATTTCAGCTTAGGAGGTATGAAAAATATGGAATCATACTGATTTATTCGTGGATTCCAATGAAACGCTGGCTTTGTGGTCGCAAAAGCAACCGGTTGACCTTGGTTGCTTGATGACGTCTCGTTAGAAGTTAGAACACACCTGCTTTGTCACCGGTTGTTATGGTTGACCGGTTGCTCTATGCGAACACCGAACACAAGGATAAGGTGAGGTTAAAAACAACGTGAAGAGGAAAATATAAAAAAATTAATTTGAATTTTGACATCTTGAATTCAAATTATGTTTTTCGCAATCACGAGTGTGTGTATGTAGGCGTGTGTTTGTGTGTACGGATTATGTGTATGTGTGTTTGTGTCTGTGTGCTGGCATAAGTGTGCGGGTAGTTGTGTGTATGAATGAGTGTGTGTGGGGGGGGGTATGTGTATGTGCGGTCTAGGAAGATTGGGCGCCGAATACTGGGCGCCGGGAACTTTGGGCGCCGAGCATTTTGGGCGCCGGGAACTTTGGGCGCCGAGTATTTTGGGCGCCGGGAACTTTGGGTGCCGAGCACTTTGGGCGCCGGGAACTTTGGGCGCCAGGAACTTTGGGTGCCGAGCATATTGGGCCAAATATTCCCGGGGCCAAAATGCTCGGCACCCAATGTTTCCGTCGTCCAAAATGCTCGGCGCCCAATGTTCCCGGCGGCGAATTTTGAAACGTTTACAATGCTTGCGTTCGACGAGCTCAACCGGTAGCTACTGGTTAACCGATAACGTGAAATCAAATGATCACATGCTTCAAAATCAACTAATCAACAGATCAATACGATAACCGGTAGATGATAGAACGCAGCGGTTAGCAACCGATTACTCAGTGGTCGACCGGTAAGGATCGTCGAACAAAACCAATTACAGTACATTGGCGAAACGAGAAATAAAAATGAGCGCGTTCCAACTCTCCCTTCGAGGGCCCCCTTAATCCAGCCTCTGCAATACTTTTTTTAAATTAATGTAGCAAAAAGGAAAAAAACACTTTGAATAACGAACGAATTTTTCATATAAATTTGCTCCCTGGGCAAAGGGGTTGCACCGCCCCCCTCTCGTACGCCACTTGGCCCTGCTCTAGTACTGATGTCATGAAAAGGTATTAGGTGGGTGCTTCGCGCAAGGAGAGAGTTTAGACCATTGTGAGAGGAAGAGAGAGGGGGAAATGTTCCTGTCTGAGAAATTTCTTTCTTTTATTATCCTTCTCTGCATTGCACTTTTCCAGTTTCCAAAGCGCCCCCCGGGGTGGTTGGAGCCTAATGGAGCCCCCTGCTGCTCTTCAGAGCCTGATTACCACAGGGGCATGTGGGGCACAGGTCCCTCCTCTTAGATTTCTGGGGGCCCCAAATCCCCTTAATTTACCACGCAAATAAATAATTATTTCACTCAGAATCTAAGTACAATGGTTTCATTGGTATTTTTGAATTTGAAAATGCCAAGACAAAGAATTTTTTTTTTTTTTTTTTTATTAGTTCATACATAACAGTAAGCAAAATTAAAAAAAGGAAAGTACAAATTATAAAACATAAATTACAAACTTCATAACAAAACATTAAGAAAATCTTGACTATAGTTCAACACGAGTTAGTATTAAATTTAACACTAAAGAGCGCCAAAGGCACTGTCCGCAGTGTTTTTCAATTGATTTAGTATGGAGTACAAACACAAATATGTATTAACAGAAATATTTACAAATTAATTTTACACAAGTAGTAAAAATTTTACACAGAACAATTATTGGACTGTTTGACTCCAGAGAAAAAAAAAAAAACACAATAACTCGCATTGAAACATTCAATAGTATAAAAATTACAATACAAAATCCCCCCCGGTTGGCAAGTCAGTATATTTTATCAGCTAAAAGTTAATTGTTGATACAATGTCATTATTTTGTATATATTCATTGACCCCTTTTTTATATTTTTTAAAGTTCTTCTCATTCCTAACATCTTCCGTTAGTTCATTAAACAGCCGCGGTGCCAAGTAAAAGAATTGTTTTTTAATAATCGTTTTATTTGGTTTTACAACTTTATATTGTTTACCTGAAATTCGAGTATTATATTGTTTTTCATTAATTTCAAACCAGTTATTGTTGTTATGCAAAAAATACAATATTCTCTGTGCATATATTTCTCTGATATTATAGATTTTCTCTGACTTTTGTAAAATAGTATCGTTTTTATTAAGTTCTTGTTTAGCTCCATAAATTATTTTCAAAATTTTTGCATAAGTTCTATTTAAATTGGTAAGATTTGTTTCATAATCGCCTCCCCATGCACAAATACCATACGTAATTATTGAGTTAATCCAAGCGTAAAATAAACATCTAAGAAACTTTTTCCCAACTATATTTCTCAATAGATAGAGCCAATGTATTCTACCTCTTAACTTATTCACAAGTTTATCAGTATGGCATTTCCATTTTAAATTTTCACTAAAAGTTATACCTAAATAATTTATATTTTCGACTCTTTCTATGGTAGGGTATCAACAAATATCTCTTATTTGTTGATAAAAATTCCCCTTAAAAATTTGATCTGTTTGCAGATCTCCCAAACCACTCCAAGTTTAGTCAGCGTTTACTATTAAAAGTTATATCATGGATAACTTTGATAGTTACCGTAAACTGGCAAAGTTTAATCACATGTTATATAATTATCGTATACTATATCTCTTCTACTTTTTAAATGTTGTGATATGAGGTACCACCAAATTTAGCATGGTTGTGTTAATACGCAAGAATCGAAATATTTTATAGTTTCATTATATTGAATAAGTTGGAATAGGGGGGGGGGGGGGAATGAATTTCATGCCCATTGTCTACAAAAATCTTAGTCGGACCCTGCGAGGTCTTGAAATAGAAATGTGCCCCATATCCAATATCAGAATAATCGGGCTGCTGCTCTTTCTTCTCAGCGACCATGACTAAATGAAAAAGTGGGAAGGGAGGGATCATTGGGGCACCATAAGGGGCGGAATAATTACAAAATAATTCGTACGGAGCCTATTCTTGTTTCTGGCGAACATAGAAAATAGGACCCCTTCTTGACCCAGGCTTCGAAAATATTGTACAGACAGGAGTTTTGGAGGCTGCCAGAACAACTACACTATATAATCCAAGGGTTCTTAAACTGTATGCCGCGGCAACCTGGGGTGTTACGTAGGAAGAGGCGAAGGGTGCCGCGAAATGTCCATGTGTTATCGGTCAGTATATATGTTGGGTGGGTTTGACAAATATGGTCACGGAAGGCCAATATGGGAATCTACCAATTTTTTGAGGTGGCATACTAAAAGTTCGCTAGATCTTCATCTTCATCAGAAATTAATAAGCATGCATAAATAAGATAAGATAATAAAGATAAGATAAGATTTATTAACAAAATACATATACATAACAGTAAGCAAAATAAAATAAAGTTAAGTTAAAACTTACAAATTATAAAACATAAATTACAAACGTCATAACAAAACATTAACAAAATCTTGACTATAGTTCAACATGAGTTAGTAGTAAATTCAACACTAAAGAGCGCCAAAGGCACTGTCCGCAGTGTTATTTAATTGGTTTAGTATGGAGTACAAACACAAATATGTATTAAACAGTAATATTTACAAATTAATTTTACACAAGTAATAAATATTTCACACAGAACAATAATTCGACTATTTGACTCCAGAAAAAAAAAACCACAATAACTCGCATTGAAACATTCAATAGTATTAAAAATACGAATGTCAAATGTAGCAAAAGTTATTGCAGAGCTGCACCCAAACATTTGGCGTTCAATGTAACCGGCGCCCAAAGTCCCCGGCACCCAAAATGCTTGGCACCAAAAGTTCCCGGCGCCCAAAAAGTTCCGGCACCCAAAACGCTCGGCGCCTAAAGTTCCCGGCGCCCAAAATGCTCGGCGCCCAAAGTTCCCGGTGCCCAAAACGCTCGGCGCCTAAGGTTCCCGGCGCCCAAAATGCTCGGCGCCCGAAGTTCCCGGTGCCCAAAATGCTCGGCGCCCAAAGTTCCCGGCGCCCAAAATGCTCGGCGCCCAAAGCTCCCGGCGCCCAATCTTCCCATTCCGACCTTATAAGTATAGTGCCTAGAAGGAGTGCCCTTCTAGGCACTATACTTATAAGATTACATCCTCCCCCCCCCCCTCCGTTTCATAGAAATAAATTATCAGAACGGTATGGGGCATTCATTAGCAATTCATTATGTTATATTAGAACCTAATCGTAATTAAAATATTCACGCAGAAATAGGAGGATCTGGGGATTTCTCCACTTGAAAAGTTTAGTAATTGTAGTTGTAAAAATGCAGTTTTAGGCGATTTTTGATAATGTTTGGTCTTGGGGGTAGAGAGGTTTGGGTTTCCTCCTACAGAAAATTTTGCAATTGAATTTCAAAACTCGCAATTGTAGATTACTCACCCTCGACTATTTTAGACAAGGGAGAGGGGGTACGTGGGTTCTCTCCCTGTAAAGGCACCAAAAGTTCCCGGCGCCCAATATATCGAATTTCGAAAAACATCATAGACTAATAATAAGAGTAGACCGAGTTTTCCCAGACTTGCTGATGAAAAAATTGGTTCCTGGACACATCATGTGACTGGTGGGAGGCTTGGCGAAAACTTTGGCGGCATGGTTGCTAGATGGCAGGATTATCTATAGTTTGGCACTCGACATGTATTTTAAGACGTAATGTGTTTTCATTATAATTTTTTTCCAGGTGCAGAGATTTAACTGTTTTTCTTTTAGTTATGCATTATTTTGACATTAGTAATTAGTTTTCGATCACAGTTTTCAGTAACTTTTATTTCATTTGGAACTGCTACGTCAGCGTTGGCGTGAACGTAATTCGGAACTCCAGCGCTCGAATACGCTACCTTGCGGTGATTTACATAACTGCCGGAAAAACTAAAACATGGCGTTCCACGTATGTTTGTTGACGTAAACATAGGCAGTTTGTTATGAGTATTTATTAACGCATTCGATGTGTCTTGGATTGCTTTCAGCAACAGAAAGTGTTTTGTTCCTTAATTGTATTCTCGAGCTCCTCAAAATAATGTTAGTTTTCATTATTTCCCTCTAAAAAGTGAGTTGATTGTCGTAAATGGAATGTCATAATGTCTTAAACACAAGAAAATTCTGGATTAACAAACTTCGCATTTGCAAGTCTATTCGAAGCATTTGTTTATTTTTTTTTTTTTTCGAAGAAGATAACTTTGTCAGGTAATTTTTTTTTTATTGTTTTGTGTGAATTTGAATGAATATGTTTTTTTTTCTTTTTAAATCTTAAGCTCAAAAGAAGAATAGTATGCAAAATATTTTCTTGAATATATTATCGTAGAACGGAATGAAAAATGTTTAACGCTGAGAATTGGGTATTAATTTCATCGCCAAAATAGTGGTAATTTAGTTTAGGGTTATAGTTTTAGTATTGTGCGTGCGGAGTACAATTGGCGAGATTTTGCATGTCAGTTGTTTACCACTTTTATTTTTTAGCCTGTGTGGATTAAAATGTTAGAAAGATAACAGAATTCGATAAGTTTAAAGAAATAATGGAAGATCAATTAAAAAGAAAACTACCGCTATGTATCCGTGCGAATTTTATTGATGATGCATGACAGAATTAAATCATAATTCAGAAATTGAAAACATACGAAACCGAATGTAAAACAATTAGCGCTGGCCAAACAAAACAAAGAACTTTCATCTTCCTCTTTTGATAACACTGATAAACAAAGGTTTATTTACATGAAATATTTATAGTGTTCATATGGCTACAATAAAAATGTAGTTTCATCAAGAATTGTTAAATTTCGAATTCAGCATCGTGGAAATGGCTGCTTCAGAACAACTTACTATGTGTTCTGCATTAATTTTTTATTTTCGTAATACCTTTTGATGTCTAATCTCTTTCTACATGGGTCAGAATAACCAAAAGACTTTGAAAAATCTTTTCAAATGAATAAAGAACAAAAAAATCATGCATGCGAACAAAAATTCCTCTCATTTCCTAAGTTTAGAAGCAATTTAGACGTTACAGTGCGTGCGTTTGTTTTAGTTTTTTCATTCGCCATTAGACAGTGACTGCAGCGCCCCCTATACTTTGTTGGAGTTGTGAATGGCGTAAACGTTTTGCGTTAACGCAAAAATGTACTAATCGGTATCTTAAATTGAAATCGTAGGTAAATATCTTACCGTTTGCCGATTCTTTTTGGGTGCTTGCATCTTTAATTGCTTAGAGAGTTATTGAAATTGACGAAAGAAAATTGCACAATACTATCTAAACGAAAAAGTCCCTATATTAACAAAATATTTACAACTTAGAATAATAAATTTACAAATCGGACTCCATAAAATATCATTCTTCCGCGTTCCATCAATTCTATTTATTCGCAACTCCAACGAACTATAGGGGGCACTGAAGTCACTGTCTAATGGCGGACTTAAAAACCAAAACAAACGCACATGGTAACGAAGAAAATGCTAAAAGTGTTGTGATTTTCGTTCGTATGTATGATTTTTTCGCTTTATTCATTTGAAAAGATTTTCCAAAGTCTTTTGGTTATTCTGACCCATATAGAAAGAGATTTGAAACCAAAAAGTATTACGAAAGTAAACAATTAATGCAGAACAACAGTAAGTTGTTCTGAAGCAGACATTTTCACGATGTTGAATTCGGAATTCATAAATTTTTGGTTCGCTTCGAACGGCATTTTCATTTTGTACCGTTTTTTCTATACATTAGTACATATTAAGTTCAGTTTCGTGACATTTCCGGCATTTGTTGACATTTTTGTCACATAGTGCACATACGTGGCAGACTGTCAAGCGTAACGTTTAACACTAGATAATTTATTTTTATGACTATATGATTGGATATCTAAAGAAATCATGCATTTAATTCATTCGTCATGGAAATGATTTACCTGATATGCGAAATCTTGTCAAGATACATTATTCTTTCACACAATTTTAAAACCATAACCTTATAAACAGATTTTTGGCGAACTTTTATTTTTTATTGCTCAAATTCTTAACGTTCTTTCTGGATTTTTCAATCTGTTCTGCGATAAATATTTTCAAGAAAATTTATTTGCATACTGTCTATTTCAGTAGGATACTGTAGTAACAAAGGTTATTTAAATCATCTATGTGGAATTAGGTTAAGGAAAAGTGTCCAGTCAATGTTGTTAAGTTCGTTTTTTTTTCTTCATGGAATTGAAAAACTGATATTTATTCAAATTCACTCAGAACAAAATAAATAAAATGTGTACTCACAGTTTATATATGGTGGTAGTTTTCTTTTCAGTTGATTGACCATTATTTCTTTTTACTTATCGAATTCTGTAATCTTACTATCATTTTATTCCACTCATGATAAAAATTAAAAATGGTTTAACTAAAAACGCGAAATCTCGCCAAGGCTACTTTGCTCGCACAATTCCAAAACTATAACCCTAAACAAATTTGGCGAAACCTTTCAGCTGAGAATAAAAGGAATAAAGTACAGTGGCTCCCAAAAGTGGTCGTACACTTAGAAATTTTTTAGTAAAACCAAAATAACTCAAAACTGAATTCGAATTTTTAGTCCAATATTTTTTCACATCATTCTTATGTCACTCTAAATACAACCCATTGCTTTTTTCAGAATATTGACGGATCTTCTTTTTGAAATGGGTCAAAAAACGAAGAAACAGAGAAATAACACGCCACAAAAGTCATCGTACACTCAAATATTTTCGAATAAATTCGTGATTAAAATTATCATATGCCGTTTTATTAATATTTTTGCATTGTGTTGACCCTTATAAGTCATTTGGCTTTAATTTTTCGTTTATTTATTCTTTAATATTGTGCTTATTACTGTAAAATGGCTGGTATTCGTAAAAAACCGCAAACACCATTCAAAATTTGAATTTTTTTTGCCACAGTAGTGGTAAATTGGTTTGATATGTCTCTAAATTAGTTAATTTATTTGTTTGTATAGTAAAGTGCTTTATAAAATGCTTTAAAGAAAGGAATCGTGCTGAAAACAAGGTAAGAAAAGGTCAACCGGCAAAGTTAGTAAAGCTTGATCGGAGATTTAAAGTTAAAAAAAATTATGAAAATTACACATTTGAGTACTGTAAAAGTTTCTGCAGAGTTAAATGAAACATTTTACATTTAATTTTCACCTAAAATTGTTCGCCAATTTCTCTGATTAGCTGGATTTAATGGGACCTCTTCCCGCAGAAATTCTCTTGGTCGTGCGAAAAACAGAAAACTTACGCTTTTCTTCGCAAAATCAATGATAAATAAGCTAAAAATGTTTTGGAATCACGTCTTACTTACAGATAAAAATTAACTCAACATTTTTGGTTAAATTGTTGTATAACTGTAAGTAGAAGAAAAAAATTAGGAACTTAATCTTAAGAACTTAGTTGGATCAGTTAATCAGGACGGTGGAGGTGTTTTAGTGTGAGGGTGCATATCAGCATCAGGACTTGGTAGTTTGTAATTTTTTGATGAAATAATGAATCATGCTGTTCCGTTAAATATTTAAAAAACCAATTTTGAACTCTTAGCCAAAAATTTGGTTACTGGAAACAACTTTGTTTTTTATCATGATAACGATACAAGCCTTCAAAAATGCAACATTTAGCATTTATGAGAATGCTGTTCAATATGACCAATTTTCAATCGCATGTAACTATTCAAATAAAAAATTTTAAGCAAAAATATTTTAGATATTTTTATATAGGCGTAAAAGGAACCTGTATACCGATTTCCATAAAAATCTGTTACCATGCGGCCACCATTTTTTTGCGAATTTTGCTTATTTCGTATGGAATGACCCAGCAGTCACAATTGACGACAAAGAACCGCTCTATAGCTCAACCCCCGTTTGAGCTATTGATACCAAAATTTAATCAACACCTGTTAGGGGCAATATATGGACCAAATTTTGTTTAATTCCGCCAGTTACTTCCTGGGGGGATAGCAAGCACGCAAACTCAAACGTCTCATTGCTCCACCCCCCTTGGAGGAATTCGCGCCAAAAAATCCAATGGGCACTAGTTCACATAGGGGCACACATGTGTACCAAATTTCGTTTGATTTCATGCGGTAGATTTTGCTGTAGAGAGGCCTCAAAAAATTGGTCACACATACACATTTTCCAAAAATGGTCGAAATGGACTCGTCACACCTCAAAACGTTCAAATCCGTCAAAATTTGAACGAATCCAATACTTTCTTCTGTATATTAGATATAGAAGAAAGTAATGCAGTAACACCAATAGTTTTCAACCGTTTTACTACTAAGGACCACTTGGCAAGTCTGAATCCTAAGACGAAATGACAAAAAAAAAAAAAAAAAAAAAAAAACTTTAATAAACTTAATTACAATTGGTTGGGAGAAGTGGGTCACCGTCTGAAAAAAAATATACGTATGGTTTTTATAATTTTTTTTACATTGATCATGTCATAGTTCATCAGTGACTAGTTCTGCATATACTTTGGTTTTGTGGAATTTTTTTCTGGATGATTATTTTTTATAATAATTAAACCTTCATGTATAGTTTAACTTAAAGTGCATACTGCAACAATATTTTTTAAATAAAATATTAATAACGGTTTAAGATGAGGGGTCGAACTTACCCCATAAATTTTTGCTATAAGGGGCAAGTGGGTCCCCCCCATAATAGTGAGGATTTGAAAATCATAAGCACGGGGTTCATACTAAATACAGATAAAAAAAATTCCATGACTTTTTCCATGATTTCATAAAAAATTTCATGACCACGTTACATGAAGAGAATAGGGCTATTTAATGTCAAACTGTACAATTTTCGGAAATAGCCATAAGCAAAATTTTTATGTGAATGCTACTACCTCATTGAAGCACTTACTTGTGACTGAAAAAAAGTATCAGTGCACATTGCAGAAACTAATAAACTATTCTTATTTGTCTTTATCACATAAATTTATGTAAAGTAAAAATATAGTGAAAGAATATACTGATGATTAAATGTTTAACTATTTTATAAATATGGCAGAATAGTAATGAATGAGTCATTGCTAAGTTTCTAATAATAAATTTACATCATAAAAATTGCCCCTTTGGTGTCAACAATTTTTCTAATCACCCATGTAACTTGACAGTATTGTCATGCATTGAAGTAAAGCCTTGTTTGTCAGTAAATTCATTTTTCCAAACTAGATTTTTTAGCTGGCAACACAGATCAGTTTTGTGAGCCATATGCTAGGCCCCACTGTTTTAGAGTACTAGAATTCCCCCATTTCTATGTTCTATCGCCTGACTAAAGTCGTTATTTTCCAAAACTTTCAACAAATTTAGATAAACTCTGATAATTTTTTTTTTTACAAGTGGTTAACTCCGATGCAATAGAATTGCTTTTTAAGCGGGCGTGGCAAAATCAAGCAAGTCCACTACTACAGAATTTAAAGTATAAGAAGAGCATAAAACAATGGTGAATTCAAAATTAGTGATGTCCCAGCAGTAAAATCAAATCACAACAAAAGGCGGGTGGTTATTGCGGAAGCAAAAGGATTCTTAAACTTGGATTTTATTTTTGGGATCAATTTGAGTATTAATAGCTTTTACACACACTACTGTTAAACCACTCAAGATTTCTAATGCTCTTTTAGCTGCTGTTACTTTACTGCTGCCCAAGACATTTGTCCATAACTTTTAAAGGTCTGAAATTTGTTAATTTTTTCCCCCATGACCCATACGAACCCTGTAAGCTGCTCTGATGAAATATTTGTTTTAGTGAAATACAAAACAGCTATAATGACCTAGTAGGAATTGATAGTTTTGCAAAGTTTACATAAAAGAAAACCATAAAGATTTTTTTGTAGGTCTGACGTTGGAAGTCGATGATACAAATTTAAAAATACTGTTTAATTTTCAAGAACAAATAGACTTTTTATTGGCCTGGTGCAGATGATGTTGGAATCATTACCGAGGCTGAAGCGATAATGGTTCTTCCTTAGCCAAAGTTACATAGACACAGCCATTTAGGGTTTGCAAATTCTTTTTTCAAATTGTAGTTTTGGCTAATTCAGAAGATTCAGAATTTTTCAAAACACTCTTCAGACATTATATTAGTTTTAAACATAAGTAATTAATACTTAATACAAATGTAGACATTTAAACTATTTTAAAAACAAAAACTATTGAAAGAAAACTTACTGAAAAAAATCATATTTTATTTGTTTTTTGGTGCTTACATACAAATACAGTCATATGAAAAACACAGGGAAACGATATGACATAAATTATTCATGTAGACACCGGAAGTGTTTGCACAGCAATAGATTCAGGTGACTAAATTTAAGAAATATTTCTGTTATAATAAAATTACATACATAATTTTCAAATGGGACATATCTCAGACAAACAGACGAGTTGCACTTACATCAAAATTTGAGCCATGTGATTTTCCTATGACTGCCAATAACACTATTCCGGAGAAGAAAAAAAAAAGGAACTTTTCTACAAAATGTTTCACATTAATATTAATAATTATCAGCTTGAAAAATACAGTACAGTAAATAATATATCAACATGCTCTACAAGCACTTCCCGAATTTTTTTCCATATACTGAAATAACGATGTTGCACTGATCATCCCAGTCACATCTTTTGAAAACAGAAGCATGGAAGTAGGGATCACTTTCACACTGCCAAGAGGCAATTGCGATGGTTTCGCTCCTCTGGAACAGTAAAGACATGATTTAGTGATCCTTATTTGCCTTTCCTGAAAGCATCCTCAATTGCTTCTTGACTGGCTTCTTCAAAGTCACAGGCCTGGACATATTTATATACACCCACTAGCGCCTTCTTCAAAGCGTCATAGCTACTAGAGTACAACATTTTTTGTTTGATCTTGGAGCTTTCTGGGCACCTGTAAAATAAGAGTCATGAGTCACAATATAATGCAACAACCCCATATGCACAAACTTAAAAACAAATTTCAGATGATACTTTGATTAAATGGAATTTAATCAAAGAATGTATTTTTCCAATAAAAATGATTCAAGTCCTGCCTGCATCTGAAAAAGTGCAAAAATGACCAAGTGTGAAAAATTCAGGGGTCATAATCAAAGCTGTGTTATAGTTGACCAGTTTCAGTTTTCTCCCACAGTTTTCAGAATGGGGAGGGGGGAGGGATTTACAGCAGTTTAAAACAGTTTGCCATTTTGGTTAACTTTCTTTTAAAAAGTTAAAATTTAAGTGTTACATTCATGTAAATAGAGTTCTAAAACTAATTAAAATAAATTTTCAACAATAGCAGCCTTTCATTCTAAGTTGCAACAGTACCCTGATTTTAGACACCCTTTCACAATTGAAGGTTTTCTGAATGAAAAAGGCAGTAATGTATGATTTTATGCCCATGAAATGTAATTTAAAACCGATTTATCGGTTATTTGACTGCCCACAATGTGATCAATTACGAGTTTAAAAAAGTCGCACATACTTTCATTATGTACCAGCATAGTGAGATAAAAATATAAAATATCTGCACACATAGCTCACAACTATCTACAGGAATGAAAATGCAGTAGGTATGTAAAATTTTTAGTAAGAAAATGTCTTTTGAATTCAATCATTTATTTGTGAAAGCAATAATGAAAATTTCACTGATTTATCCTCAAATTTTGAAGATAAGTGTTACACACATCTACAGCAAATGTATCTACACACCATCAAATGTATCACGCATGGCATACATCTATATTATCTAGCTATGACAGGGATCAAAGTGACCAACTGACAAAATATAGGACATTTTTTGGAAAACAATATAGGACATATTTAAGAAATATAGGATGCCAAAAAAATGATTAAATTTCGCATACACTTCATAAAAAAGTTACCTTTTAGTGCCACTGATAAAAAAGTATGTATACAAAAATTGTTGCCATATTGATTCTTAACTGTCCGAATATGAAAATTTAAATTTCTCACACATAAAAAAATAAAAACAATGATATTATGGGAAATAACAATTTATTTCAATAAAAAATCAAAATGGTTTAGCAACAAATTACATAGGACTGCGTGACTTTTTTAAAGCAGGTTTTAATTTTTTTTTTATTAACAGCGCCTATTACGGCTTGCCCAGCCTCGATGTCAATTATGCATTTACATTTGAGTCCTAATGTTTAATTTCGTATTCCCCTTTTTTTCCTTCTTATTTCTTCCAAAGGTTTTTTTTTTCTTTCTGTTCCTTATATTTCAAGTGTGCTGCTTTGCACAACTGTGTAATATTTTAAAATTTACATCTACCTTTTCTAGTGTTTTACCAAGTTTTTTTATCACTATGAGAGCAACAATTGTGTCTAAACTCATGTTTGGTTTGTCACTAGCCACAATTCTTTTATTAAGCCTCTCCTTTTGGCCATAAGAGAAATTCAGGACAGCCTTAACAAGTTTGGTCAAGTTAGGTTAGTGCAGCTTTTCATCCTGCAGGTTTAAAGATAAAATTCCAATACTTATTGACGGGGTTATCTGCTACATTCTTAGGAATATCTTCGTCATTAATGTACATTAGGGTGTATCCACAAAAAAAATAAAAAATTCTCAACTTACACACCCTTTTATATTTTTCCTCTTCGTAAATTTTCACCAGTTTTTCTTTAAGAGCTTGTTTTTTCATGAAGCATGGCATAACTGTCAATGAAATGTCACATAACTTGTTATGCATAAGGTGTAGAGTTCTTCTGGGGTACCAAAAATATAGGATTTATAGGAAATATAGGATGGTTTTTGACCTTTTTGAAAAATATAGGATTTATAGGAAAAAATAGGACGACTTGGATCCCTGCTATGATGAATAGTCAAATCTCGTTTTAGCGAAGATTTTGGTAATCCAACTTGATAAGGAAACAATGTCAATGTTTACAATACCAGTATTATTATTCAAAGAATGATGGAAAAATACGAGTGCAACAAGAAATTAGCGAATATATTCAGCATTTTATTTTGCTTATGATTGCCAAAATTTAAAGTTTTAAAACAATGAAAAAAAAAACTAAATCACAAGTCCCTAACTTGCAACATTTCTCAACACTTTAGCATGATTTAACCACTAATTGCCCCATTTTTCGATATTCCGTTACCATCCGTTTAGTCGAAACAAATATTCTAGATTGATTCTACTCTGATAGCCGCTTAGTCCTCTGCTATGGAATGCGAGATACATTTAAAATAATAGTAAACACAAAATAAATGCTATCCACATGCCATAGAATCATATGTGCAAGTTTGGCGATGTGTTCAAGACGGAAAATATTAGAGAATGCAAAGAGAAACATATTTAGATCCCAGGATTTAAATCCTGTTTTAAAAGCACCATGGACAATACGGAGACCATACGGTCGAATACCTAAAAGAAATTTAGAGCCCAAATTCTCTTGTAAATCATTAAGTTTAAGGAAAGAAATATTTTCTTTCAGTAACTTTCTACTTACATGAATTTGACCAAAATTAGTTTTGCTAAACTGGAAAAAAAATTTTTTTTGAAACCGATCATAATTTTAAAAGAATCCCAGTGGTGGTTTTCTGCATACAAAAGTAAATTCCCCCCGACATTTCCAGTAAAAAAAAAATTCTGACATTTCCACGTGGGTGGAACCTTGCTATTTCATCTGAGTTTTTTCATTCAAAATGTCAAACAATATAAATCAACCATTAGACTTGTCCCCCCCCCCCCCCCATGTCATCTGGAGAAAAGTTTTTGTAATGGAATTTATGACTTATGATCTGTTGCATTTCTTCAAAATAAATTTCCTTTCTGTAAAGCAGCGGAATTTCTAACAATTAAGAACAAAGCATATGAAAACAGTATAATGAACATATTTAAAAAATATGCAACATCGGTATGCAAGCTTCGTGATACGAGTGTCTGTACAGTGCAGTAATAAAATTCTGGCATGAATACACTCACACTAACTCATACAGCATAATTTGTATACAAATGATTAACACAAAATTGATATTGAATAACGTCGAATAATGAAATATAACGCAATTATCAATTCAAGTTTTAAATAAGTACTGAAAATAAAACATCCTATTCTTTAACAATTGTTGGTGCAAACTAAACCCGGCAGAATCTTAATACTGGTCAGATCTGTGTAAATCTGCCAAAAATCATAAATTTTAATAAAATGAAAAAATAGGGCTACAGCTTAAAGCATATGAGCATAGATCCAAAACTTAAACCTAATGCAGGGTTGCCAACCTGAATTAAACTATTTCAGAACTATCTAAGGTGAATTATAGGAACATTTGTGATTTTCTATAGTATTTGTATTACAACCAGTGGCGGCTCATTGCCTTAATTTAGCGGGTGGGCTCACTGTATAAAGTTTTCTCAATAATATTTATACGGATACCATGGAGAGGATAGTCCTTATTGCAGTTGCTTCATTTCGAACTTTTACTTCAAAGTAGAAAAATTGTTTTAAAAAAATATCCACTTGAGCATTTTTTGAAAATTTAAGGTAAACAACCTAAATTTAAAGACAAGACACCCACCCCATGAAACTAGTATTAAACACATAGCATTAATCAAACTACTACATTACACTCTTGATGCCAACACGAGCACATGATCACACAGAAGCATTAACTTTTGTTTTAGCATGCTTTCTTATATCAAATTACGAAATTGGTAACTATTTTTTTTAGAAGCAGTTTCCTTAATCGTTAGTATATTCTCCATATATCAAAATTACAATTAACTTTAATTTTTATTGTGTGAAACTACATCACAATACCTAGGGGTCATCACATTCATAGCATTTTTTAAAAACTTTCAATAAAATATGTAATTTTTTGAAATCTTTTAGTATGCGCTTACTTATTAACCAATAATTATTTTTCGTGCCCTTTAATAAAATCAAAACCCTGAAGAATATTTAAAATTTTTAAAAGTTTAAATTTTAAGATCTTGAATTCAAACTATGGTTTTCACTATTGCAGAATGCGATAGGAGGAGTTTCTTTTTTCTACTAATGGCTTTTACCGCAACCATAGTTTGAATTCCTGACGTCAAAATTCAAGTGAATGCCTGGGTCTGGATATTATGTGCTGGATACTATTTTCGCGTAAAAAGGATTGTGTAAAGACTTGAAGGTCGTTAATAAATAATTCGATTCCGAGGCACATGGATGCCTGCATTACTGTCAGCTCCGCTTAATCGGGTAAAATCTCTCGGAATCGAATTTATAGATGTAATGTTAGAAATCTCCCCTATAGATGTAATGTTAGAAATCCCCCTTATAGATGTACTGTTAGAGATCCCCCTTAATCGAAATAATTTCTTCGGATAATCGAATAATAGTAATCAGCTTTCACATATTTTTGCTGAAAATTTTTTTTGAATACGTTAAAAATAAATTAAATAAGAGCAATTATTGACGTAAAAGCTTAAAATAGCATTTTTCGGCAAACAACGGCGGCGGGGGGGGGGGGGGGGGGGGGGGGGGGGGGGGGGGGGGGGGGCATTAATTTTCTATCAAAGCATTTCCACTATTCTATCTAGTTTCTTTTATAGTTACCAATGCCATTACCAACAGACAGCCAGTAATAAATTAAAAAACACAACAAACTATTAACATTGCAGAAAACAAGAAGTTGATAATTATTCATTACGTAAAACGCGGTAATTGAATTTAGAAAAGTATTCTCAAAATATCCTGGGCAAGGAATCCACTATTATGGACTTTCTCCAAAAAATATGAACTGAAAAAAGTGTTGAAACAAACATTTAATACCTCAAGTTGTAAGTTGCATATTTATAATTTTCATATGTATTGTTTTTTTTTCTTTTTCTATTACTTAGATATTGATTTATTATTACGTTTTAAGCAAAAGAAAAGATAAATAAAATATCCCCGCTTAATCGAATATTTCTTGGAATCGACAGTACGTCAACAAGCATACTTCATTCAAGCATACGGCAAGTGAAAACAATAAGCAATTCATGATTGCTCAAAAACAGTTCGAAATAGAGAAAAAGTGCACCTAGTGTGAGTGACATAGAGCCAATAACTTTTTAAATAATTAAACTAGAGCGTTGAAACTATTCATAAAGTTTGAAACAATCTGAAGTTTTAAAATAAGCAATAAAAAAATCGAATAGTTTGATCATTTTTGAGGTTATGTGGCCCTACGCCTTTAAGGATTTAAAGCAATGTACCAGATCAAATTGAAATAACTTAGATTTGTTCCGCCTTAGAGTACTACAGAATAGAAAACACATATCGATAGGATATTATCGATAGGATTATACGATTAAAATACTTATTACTTTCGCCGAATATCGAGAACAAAAGAGAAAATTGAATAGATCTCGCCCATCTGAAGTTTTTTGTAAAAGTTTCGGACCAATTCAGAACTTTTCACACTCAAAACCAACTATTTGAAAACAAACTCTTCATTCAGAAATTCCGATGATATTAGTTCCAAACAGTAAAATAAATAAAATTATTCATGCGGTAGAATCGGTGGGAACCCGGTAAATGCCAGTTCCAGATACTAACAGCCATTTAAGATTAAAGACAAATACAAAAGAAGGACGGTGGAAAACGATAGGAGCCCCAAAGCAGAATACTACTAAATTTGCGACGTACGTCGCAGAAGAGATGCCTGAGCTGCAGAACAATTCCGTTCAATCGTGAGAGTAAAAGTCAAACAAATTTTCTGCAGAAACTGTAGATTTTCTGCAAATATCTCCCATAACTCGAAAGAACATTTTGACCAAAATCTGCAGGTTTCTTTAAATTAGAAAAAAATCTAAATTTCTCAGAAATTACGATAATTTGGCGGAAAGTTTGCGAAAACTGTTGAAGTACTTTGAACTAGAAGAAATCTAGAATTTGTGCAAAGTTCTATGTTGAGTTGGAAGATATGTGTCAAAATTCAGCAGTTTCTGCAGATATTTCATATTCTTTCATACTCTGAATTGTTTTATTATTTGCTACTCTAACTCAACTCATTTTATTTATTATTTTAATAATTTATTTATTAATTAACATTATTTAAGTTCTCCTTCATGCCTTGTAAAATTAACCAAAAAAACGTGGTTCGACACCTAGGTTTGGATTTTTATAAAATATTGTATCTTTGCTCTTTCAATGCATTTTAGAAAGCATATAATTTTTTTTTTTTTGAGAATCTCAATCAGTTTAGGTTTCACAGAAATGCATAGCAACAATGAAGTTTAAAAACCTCTTGTATAAAAGGATTTTGATTTAGGGCTCCCGATTTGTGGAAAAGGTCACTTTGGTTGCTTGTGTATACAATGCTTTAAGTATTTGCAGAACAATTTTGGTGAAGTGATTTTGCGTTGCAGAACATGGTTAAGTGTTTTGCTTTGGGGGATAGGAGCACTTCTTTGGGGGATAGGAGCACTTCCTTTCATTCAGTGGGCTGGCAATTGTTTGCCCTTTTTCGAGCTGATGTTTCGTACAAGTGACGAGTGTCAAATCCTTCCTCACCTGCTATTGCCCTTCTCTATTTTTCGGAGGACTAGGGAACTGGAGCCCATGCAGCAGAAATCGGAATGACACGGACTTGCCGTTTTGGTGTCTGGTTGAATCGTCATGATTGGTTAGGAGCGGAGGTGTGGCAAGTCAGTCGAGGGGCAAACCAGTCGCAGCCCTAAGAATCATCTTCAGAGCTTGTAAGCACAAACGCTAACAGATGGAAAACTTTTCACATTTTAGAAGCGATGAGCAGAGTGTTAGAGATTTAAAATGTGTTTCATGTCCCCAATTTGTCTTTTTTTTTTAAATTTTTGGCGAAATACTAAACGTTATTTTGACATGATCTATTTGGCTGTGTACAATTTTTCTGGGTGGGCCTAGCCCACCCGGCCCATAGTGACGAGCCGCCACTGATTACACCATAGATAATTCATTATACAAACTATGCAAGAGCTGCATATTTAAAAAAGTGATTCATAGTACAAAACTGGACTGACATTACAAGCAAAAAATGCTGTAGAAAAATTATACAAAAACTGCTTATAAAATACAAAAAAATATATCAAAACATTTTCCCTATAGCTTTTAACCAATAATCAGTGTAAAAAAGTGAAAAATTAGAGACGCACCGAGTACCAATTATGTCTTAAGAACCACCGACATACAGTCTTGCATAATATAGACGAACGCGCGAACGGTGTTCGCAGAAAATTTTTGGCTCTGCAAAAAAAATTTTTCAAACTGCTAACGTTGACTTAAAAAAAAAAATAAAAAATTTAAGAGAATTTAAGAAAATCCCAGAGTTTATTTCTGTTAAAGCCTTTCTCCAAAAGCTTTTTAAAGCACATGTGTAAAAAAATAATGGTTTTGGCAGTTTTCTTCAGTTGGTGAAAAATAAGCAAACTATATGTTATTGTAAAAAAAAAATTAAATGATTTAAAGCACTTTTTTTTGTCTCTTTCATATTAGAATATAAATTTAATTTTTTATTCAAGGGTGAGTTATGCAAAATAATTATTTGCAGAAAATTTTCCAGCTAGGATTTGTGTTCGCAGAAAGCTTTTCATTTTATCTAGGTCTGCCGACATACACAACGAATTTTGAACTCATTAAAATTGTAGTATAGACCTCAATATCTAAATAATAGTTTAAAAAATTCCCGCAGAAATTTAATTATGCATTATTTAAAAAATTTTGTTAGTGTCAATAATTTTACAAATAACTTATTTTTTAAATTAAAAATAAACAAATACATAAGAGATAATTTGTCCAACTTGATCAATCCCATCAATCTATACTTCTAGTCCACCAAATGTAAATTTTTAAACACTAATGAAACATTAAAAGCGCAAATATGCAGGTGCACTGCAGCACGTGTTTCTGCACTACAAGGAGTTTTTCAGTGCATAAAATGCAAGCTAATGAATGTAGAAAAATCCGACTTTTGTCAGAGATGTCTTTAAACCATAAGCTCACATTTTGTGCATTGAAAAAAGCATTACTTCTACAGGGTGGCGACAGGAACTGTGAAAAAAAGTTCCGACTTTTCCCTGATCAAGTTCACCAAATTTCCCCGATTTATGTTACCAATGATAATGGTTTCCTTTCTTTGCTCTACTTGAAATCCATTGTATGTTTGTATAAAATGCAGTATTTTAAACGTTTCAAGTTGTGTCAAGTTGATGAACTAAAGATACATTTTAAAAAGATCCTACTTTTTTAACAAAGCGGTAAAAAAAAACCATATCAAGTTAATTTTTTTGGGAAAAAAAAATTACAAAACAGTATATTAAATTTTTCTACATGAAAAGATTATAGAAAATTTTAAAAAAGTACTTTACTTCTAGAAACCACTTAGCATAAGAATGTATTAGAAGAAACTATTAAAATCACTCTTAAAAACATATGTGTATTTATGGTAGAACGAAGAAGTAATTGAAATTATTTAACTAAATTTTCAAACAGTTTAATAATTGTTGCAAGAATAACAAGCAATAGTGAAAGAATGGAAGTAATACAGTTACTCTTATATAACTAATAGACATTTATGCAAAACAGATGAAACGTTTTGACATCCATTCATAGGGAGCTTTTCTCCAATCAAGAATATAGATTTTAATGAATGAATACAGCATTTTAACAATAAAAAATAAAGATATTTATTAAGTACACAAGTTAACTATTTCAAATGATTTAAGTATGTAACGAAAAAATCTTAGAGATTGCTTTTGTAAGAAACAATTTTGAAATGCAAGAAAAAAAAAGCAATTAGTTAACTTCAAAATATCTAAAAGAAGAATACAACTTGGTTACAAAATAAAAGAATTATTCAAGTCTGAACAAAAGAAAACCTTCATAATCTGCGGCGACAGCAAATAGTATAGTGACAAAAAACAATTTATCAGTATTAAATCAAAAACCAAAGATTTCTTCTTGAAATCGTGATTACAATACGCTAATCACTTCGAGACAATGGAATAAAGGCAAAAGAGCTAAGGCATTAATGAAGGCTTCCTTTTTGCCAGTATGGTTGCTTATTTTATGTCGCATTGAAAGCATGAAAGGAAATTTCAAGCTAGGTAAAATAAACAACCTAACAGACATAGAAGCAAATCTTAAGAAATTCATCCTGAGGTTAATAAGTAAGATTCATTTCTGTGAGGTTGAGGAAAAGAGATTTAAAATTATGCGGCAGTATATAATAGCAACGCATTAATTTTCCTTTTTTTTAAAACAGATAATTGGCAGAAAATGCGTAGGGAATTTGGATACTTAATTTTGTAAAGCAAAAAAAAAATTTTTTCTTCATAAAATTAATTTTCCGATTTTTTGTTATTTTTTCGAAATTCCCTGATTACTAAAGTTCCGACTTTTCCCTGATCTGTCGCCACCCTGTTCTAATGCCAAAACGGCAGTGTTCCTGCAAATTTGTGCTTTAAACATTGTTTTATTTTTTAAGAAAAGGTATTTTTATCCTTCTTATAAATAATTTTGTTTGTGGCAAAAATCTATTTAATAATATAATAAAAATTTTATATATTTTCTGTACTTTCCTTTTTTGCTTCATTTTTAATAAGTTTCATTAATTTTGGGGCATTAAAATATAAGATTTAATCCATTGAAGCATAAACAAACTTCATTATTCTCAAAATTTGAATTGCATTTTTAAATTGTAAATGATTGCAGTATATTATATGCTTGCATTTTTTTATTAATTGTAAAGAAATCTGCTTTGAACAATATTCGATTTTTTACAACTACTCTGTATTGGCCAAGTATCTGATCAAAATCTCGCCGAGTATAGAGTAGTTACTGAATACATCTAGAGAAAAAAATCTTACAAATTTACACACGTTTGCTTTGTTATATTTCTGTACAGTACCAAAAAAGTTTGATATTAACAGTTTTATTGTCTCTTTTTTTGTTATTAATTAAGGAATGTGGGGTCTGAAAAACATCATTTGCATCCATGACAGTTTGGCAGTTCAAAATAGTTTGAAGTTTTTCTGCACTTTAGAAGCGAAGTAAATTGAGGGCTATTTAACTTCAAATTTGTAGGGATGGTGGTAGGCTACTCTTCACTTTTTTTCTCCCTTTACTTTCAGCTACAATATCATCGGAAGTATATCTCTGAAATAATCTTTCTCCAACAAATACATAATTTTTAAATGCTCCTCTACTCCAAATTTCAAAAAAAAAAAAAAAAACCTCACTTTCTCATGATTTATGTCTTATCTAACTTTTGTTTGAATTCAAAATGAAAATTTATTTTTTCCTAAAATAGAATAATCTTTTTTGAATTGGAAATCAGACATTTTATGAATTACAAAAATATTGCTCGCTTAAAGTGGGGTTTGCTCGTTAAAAGAATTTTGTTCCCATCCACTTATCGCACCAACCAACTCTTGGATTACTTCTCTAAATCCGAGTTCTCGTTAAAACATGGTTTGCTATTAGCGAGTTCGACTGTAATGTGTTTTCCTTTCTTTAAGTATTACACAAAAGTTTCATTCTTTCACAAAATCCTGAAAATCCAAATAAATGATCATTAAATATTCATAACTCGTCATGCAACGATTAATTTTGAGCCCTAAGGTTAACTTGTTACATAGCACCAATTTATAGCTCTCAGGTTCTTCCCCAATTCAATGATCCACATTATCAAGATTAAAATTATGTACATCACATGAAGTTATCTTCTATGAGGGAAATTTATAAGGTATGTTTTACTCCATTTTGAAAAATTCAAATAAAGTACATTTTTAATAAATAAAGATTATGGAAAATTTCATTTACATTAATTAAAAGTATTAACAAATATAAGACAATTTTTGCTCACCATGTCATCAGAACAAGCCTATCTACAGACATAGATGATTTTTCCTGGCCTCCACTTTCAACAGGAATGTTAGCTGGAAAGTCAAACACACAGTATCGACATTCATTCTTGTATTTCTGCAATTGCTCAAGGAATTCACTGTAAGTGGCTTCTCGTGGCCCAGTAACTTCAACATCAATCACTTTTTCATCTTTAATATGGTAAATGATATATCTGTATTTTTTGTCTTTCTTAACTTCTTCATATACAGTTTTTAGCAGCTGTAGATACGGTTACTCCAGAAGACTGAAATAAAAATTATAGAATGAAAAACAGGAACATAGACTGGATAACTCTTTCTTTTCAAAATGTTAGTTCATAACACCACTGAAATTGGTGTACCTGCAGTACACCAAATTTCGTTTATCCAGATTAACTGGGCCAAAAAACAAGCCTGTGCAGTGTGCATTGAAGCAGACTTGCCATTTTTTATAAGACTAGCTGCATTGCCCGGTCTACTTTAATAATAAAAGTTTTGTCAAGCAATGTACATTTAACAATCAGGCTTGAATAAAAGAAATAAAATCATGCAAAACCTAGTTTATCATAGTCACTTGTGGGGGAAAAAAGCATAATTTAAAGAGCACAATAGCAACAAAAAATATTAGACATGTTTTGATAGCATACGGACACTGGTCGGTAGCTCATAGTGTCACCGAGGCCCCCCCCCCCCCCCAAAAAAAAAGGTTAAATATTTTATGTAAATATGAAATTTAAATTATTTTCAGAAATAACTCTTTTCGTGACGTAACAAAAGTTTGAAAGACAAATATAAACTGCAAACCAATTTTATGCAAAATTTTGCCCTAGATGGCATATATAACCTCCCCTCTTCCTACAATATTGATCATCATATTTTTCTTAATGTTTTAGATATATTGGTGGAAGTTTTGAGAATGGAAAGGGAGGGGAGATTTCATTGTTATTTCCTTTTCAATTATGATCTAAACTTTGATGTATCTTAATCTTACATTAAAGTACTAAATGACAATGTCATGTATCCGAGTATCAGCACTTTGCCTCGAATTCGTTCAATTTGCTAACAGCATAAAGATATTATATGAGGATTATTCTTTCTTTTCTATTTATAATTCACCCACAAGACACTTAATGTCTCATTTTTCTTTCGGTATATTTTAAACTTTTAAATAACAAATTTTTCTAGTTGAATTCTATATATAAACAGACTTAGATAAAATGAAAAGCTTTCTGCAAACACAAATCCTAACTGGGAAATTTTCTGCAAATAATTATTTTGCCTAATTCAACCTTGTGAATAAAGAATTAAATTTATATTCAAATATGAAAGAGACAAAAAAAGTGCTTTAAATCATTTAATTTTTTTTACAATTACATATTTATAGTTCTTATTTTCCAACAACTGAAGAAAACTGCCAAACCCATTAATTTTTTCAAACATGTGCTTTAAAAAGGCTTTTGGAAAAAGGCTTTAAACAGAAATAAACTGGGATTGTTTTAAAATTCTCTTTAAAAAATTTTTCATTAACGCTAGCAGTTTGAAAAATTTCTGCAAACGCCGTTCGCCGCGCGTTTGTCTATATTATGCACAGGGTTCATACTCCATTTGGATGAAAAAATTCCATGACTTTTCCATGACTTCAATAAAAATTTTCATGACCTTGTTCACGAAGAGAACAGCACTATTTAATCTCAAACTTGCTAATTTTTGGATATGAGCTTTAGCAAAACGTCTACATGAATGCCACAGCCTCATTGAAGCACTTACTCGTAATGTAAAAAATATAAGTACACTTAAAAAACTATTCTTATTTATCTTCATCATTTAAATTTAAGTGAAGTAAAAATGCAATAAAACAAAAATTATGATGCTTAAATGTCTATCTCTTTTATAAACAAGTAGAATGATAGCAGGGGTCTGGCCAGAGGATATTTGGTCCGTTAACGGACCCTTCACAAAAATCCGATCAACCAAAACGATCAACCAAAATGGACCTTTCACAAAATCCCGATCAAACAAAACAGACCCTTCACAAAATTCTGATAAACAAGATCTGATCTTTCACAAATTGTTAATTGAAAGAGCAAATCTGAAAGCAAAACAATGCATGTTTCTGTGTATAAACCGATAATTTTTGGAACCTTTTTTGAAGTCAAATTAGAGGGATCAGCTTATACAAAAATCGGCTAATTTTGAAAGAAAAAAATGGGCGCTCTTGCTATGCTGCTCTTGCTATGCTCCTGCAAGCGATAAATAATTGCTACTGCCAAATAAATATAATGGTTGTTTGTTTTATCACAGCTAATTAGCAACGGTGTTGTTGTAAACTTTTCTGAAAAGGCATTGGTAAGCAATTTTCTCCCAGCTCATGATTTAATAAACAATAATAATATATATCTGCAAAATGAACTTAGAACTGCAAAAGGATAGTAAGGGTGGGGAAAAAATATGATCGCTTCAGATCGTTCAGATAGGGTTACCAACTTCAAAATTATCACCACTTAGCATTTGGCATTGAACCTTTATAAGTTGAACCTTTATAATGACTTGATTAGAAAATATTCTCATTTTACTAGCTTGTCAATATTTGCGTTTTTACAGTGCCAGTGCGGTGCGATGTTTAATTGTTATTTTGGGAGAAAATTATATGGGTTTTGATTTTTCGATGCTAACAAGGATGATTAACTTTAAATAAACTCTTTTAATTACCGTTTTTTTTCTTTAGATGTCTACATTTTGAAAAATGCAATCCTTTAAATCTGATATGAGAGTCATATTTTGTTCTTTTTTTCGAGCTAACTTCGCTTTATTAGGATGCAAATAAATGAAAAGTCTCTTTATTTCTAT